>NC_086452.1:131140155-131333224 GCF_028390025.1 Pseudophryne corroboree
CAATATACGCTATAGCTATATGTCCACTGCTACCATATAATAATTATACCAACAACCACAAGCCCCTTACAGTGTTGTTGTGTTGTGCTGCATCAGACCAGTGTTAGTGTCCTGTTCATCAGTTATTATGGTGACGATATACGCTGCTGCTATTTGTCCACTGCTGACGTATAATAATAATAACAACAACAACCACAAGTCCCTTACAGTGTTGTTGTGTTGTGCTGCATCAGACCAGTGGTAGTGTCCTGTTCATCAGTCATTCCAGTGACGAGGCAATCACAGTGGTAAAAGCTGCTGCTATATGTCCACTGCTGCCTTTTAAAAATAATAACAATCTCAAGTCCCTTATAGTGTTGTTGTGTTGTGCTGTATCAGACCAGAGGTAGGGTCCTGTTCATCAGTCATTACAGTGACGATATACGCTGCTGCTATATGTCCACTTCTGCCGTATAATAATTATACCAACAACCACAAGTCCCTTACAGTGTTGTTGTGTTGTGCTGCATCACACCAGTGGTAGTGTCCTGTTCATCAGTCATTCCAGTGACAATATACGCTGCTGCTATATGTCCACTGCTGCCGTATAATAATTATAATAGCAACTAGAAGTCCCTTACAGTATTGTTGGGTTGTGCTGCATCAGACCAGTGGTAGTGTCCTGTTCATCAGTCATATCAGTGACGAGGCAGTCACAGTGGTAAACGCTGCTGCTATATGTCCACTGCTGCCTTTTAAAAATAATAACAATCTCAAGTCCCTTATAGTGTTGTTGTGTTGTGCTATATCAGACCAGTGGTATTGTCCTGTTTATCAGTCATTATAGTGACGATATACGCTGCTGCTATATGTCCACTGCTGCCGTATAATAATTATACCAACAACCACAAGACCCTTACAGTGTTGTTGTGTTGTGCTGCGTCAGACCAGTGGTAGTGTCCTGTTCATCAGTTATTCCAGTGACAATATACGCTGCTGCTATATGTCCACTACTGCTATATAATAATTAAACCAACAACCACAAGCCCTTACAGTGTTGTTGTGTTGTGCTGCATCAGACCAGTGGTAGTGTCCTGTTCATCAGTCATTCTAGTGACGATACAAACTGCTGCTATATGTCCACTGCTGTTGTTGTATTATAATAATAATAACAACATCCACAAGTCCCTTATAGTGTTAATGTGTTGTACTGCATCAGAAAAGTGGTAGTGTCTTGTTCATCACTCATTCCACTGACGATATACGCTGCTGCTCTATGTCCACTGCTGCCATATAATAACTATAACAACAACTACAAGACCCTTACAGTGTTGTTGTGTTGTTCTGCATCAGTACAGTGGTAGTGTCCTGTTCATCAGTCATTCCAGTGACAATATACGCTGCTGCTATATGTCCACTGCTGCCGTATAATAATTTAAAAACAACCACAAGTCCCTTACAGTATTGTTGTGTTGTGTTGCATCAGTCCAGTGGAAGTGTCCTGTATATCAGTCATTCCAGTGAAGATATACGCTGCTGCTATATGTCCAATGCTGCTGTATAACAATACTAATAACCACAAGTCCCTTACAGTGTTGCTGTGTTGTGCTGCATCAGACCAGTGGTAGTGTCCTGTCCATCAGTCATTCCAGTGACGAGGCAGTCACAGTGGTATACGCTGCTGCTATATGTTCACTGCTGCCGTATAATAATAATAACAACCACAAGTCATTACATTGTTGTTGTGTTGTGCTGCATCAGACCAGTGGTAGTGTCCTGGTTATCAGTTATTCAAGTGACGATATACGCTGCTGCTATATGTCCACTGCTGCTGTATAATAATTATAACAACAACCACAAGACCCTTACAGTGTTGTTGTGTTGTGCTGCATCAGATTAGTAGTACTGTCTTGTCTATCAGTCATTCTAGTGACGAGTCTGTCACAGTGGTATACGCTGCTGCTATATGTCCACTGCTGACGTATAATAATAATAACAACAACAACCACAAGTCCCTTACAGTGTTGTTGTGTTGTGCTGCATCAGACCAGTGGTAGTGTCCTGTTCATCAGTCATTCCAGTGACAATATACGCTATAGCTATATGTCCACTGCTACCATATAATAATTATACCAACAACCACAAGCCCCTTACAGTGTTGTTGTGTATTGCTGCATCAGACCAGTGGTAGTGTCCTGTTCATCAGTCATTCCAGTGACAATATACGCTGCTGTTAGATGTCCACTGCTGCCGTAAAATAATAATAATAACAAAAACCACATGCCCCTTACAGTGTTGTTATGTTGTGCTGCATCAGACCAGTGGTAGTGTCCTGTTCATCAGTCATTCCAGTGACGATATACGCTGCTGCTATATGTCCACTGCTGCCGTATAATAATTATAACAACAACCACAAGTCCCTTACAGTATTGTAGTGTTGTGTTGCATCAGACCAGTAGTAGTGTCCTGTGCATCAGTCATTCCAGTGATGATATACGCTGCTGCTATGTGTCCCCTGCTGCTGCATAACAATAATAACAACCACAAGTTCCATACAGTGTTGTTGTGTTGTGCTGCATCAGACCAGTCGTAGTGTCCTGTCCATCAGTCATTCCAGTGACGAGGCAGTCACAGTGGTATACGCTGCTGCTATTTGTCCACTGCTGCCGTATAATAATAATAACAACAACCACAAGGCCCTTACAGTGTTGTTTTGTTGTGCTGCATCAGACCAGTGGTAGTATCCTGTTCATCAGTCATTCCAGTGATGATATCCGCTGAAGCTATATGTCCACTGCTGCCATATAATAATTATACCAACAACCACAAGACCTTTACACTGTTGTTGGGTTGTGCTGCATCAGACCAGTGGTAGTGTCCTGTTCATCAGTCATATCAGTGACGAGGCAGTCACAGTGGTAAACGCTGCTGCTATATGTCCACTGCTGCCTTTTAAAAATAATAACAATCTCAAGTCCCTTATAGTGTTGTTGTGTTGTGCTATATCAGACCAGTGGTAGTGTCCTGTTTATCAGTCATTATAGTGACGACATACGCTGCTGCTATATGTCCACTGCTGCCGTATAATAATTATACCAACAACCACAAGAACCTTACAGTGTTGTTGTGTTGTGCTGCATCAGACCAGTGGTAGTGTCCTGTTCATTAGTTATTCCAGTGACAATATACGCTGCTGCTATATGTCCACTACTGCCATATAATAATTAAACCAACAACCACAAGCCCTTACAGTGTTGTTGTGTTGTGCTGCATCAGACCAGTGGTAGTGTCCTGTTCATCAGTCATTCTAGTGACGATACACACTGCTGCTATATGTCCACTGCTGTTGTTGTATTATAATAACAATAACAACAACCACAAGACCCTTACAGTGTTGTTGTGTTGTGCTGCATCAGACTATTGGTAGTGTCCTGTTCATCAGTCATTCCAGTGACGATATACGCTGCTGCTATATGTCCACTGCTGCCATATAATAATTTAAAAACAACCACAAGACCCTTACAGTATTGTTGTGTTGTGTTGCATCGGTCCAGTGGTAGTGTCCTGTTCATCAGTCATTCCAGTGAAGATATACGCTGCTGCTATATGTCCAATGCTGCTGTATAACAATACTAATAACCACAAGTCCCTTACAGTGTTGCTGTGTTGTGCTGCATCAGACCAGTGGTAGTGTCCTGTCCATCAGTCATTCCAGTGACGAGGCAGTCACAGTAGTATACACTGCTGCTATATGTTCACTGCTGCCGTATAATAATAATAACAACCACAAGTCATTACATTGTTGTTGTGTTGTGCTGCATCAGACCAGTGGTAGTGTCCTGGTTATCAGTTATTCAAGTGACGATATACGCTGCTGCTATATGTCCACTGCTGCTGTATAATAATTATAACAACAACCACAAGACCCTTACAGTGTTGTTGTGTTGTGCTGCATCAGACTAGTAGTAGTGTCCTGTCTATCAGTCATTCTAGTGACGAGTCTGGCACAGTGGTATACGCTGCTGCTATATGTCCACTGCTGACGTATTATAATAATAATAACAACAACAACAACAACCACAAGTCCCTTACAGTGTTGTTGTGTTGTGCTGCATCAGACCAGTGGTAGTGTCCTGTTCATCAGTCATTCCAGTGACAATATACGCTATAGCTATATGTCCACTGCTACCATATAATAATTATACCAACAACCACAAGCCCCTTACAGTGTTGTTGTGTATTGCTGCATCAGACCAGTGGTAGTGTCCTGTTCATCAGTTATTCCAGTGACAATATACGCTGCTGCTATATGTCCACTACTGCCATATAATAATTAAACCAACAACCACAAGTCCCTTACAGTGTTGTTGTGTTGTGCTGCATCAGACCAGTGGTAGTGTCCTGTTCATCAGTCATTCTAGTGACGATACACACTGCTGCTATATGTCCACTGCTGTTGTTGTATTATAATAATAATAACAACATCCACAAGTCCCTTACAGTGTTGATGTGTTGTACTGCATCAGAAAAGTGGTAGTGTCTTGTTCATCACTCATTCCACTGACGATATACGCTGCTGCTCTATGTCCACTGCTGCAATATAATAACTGTAACAACAACTACAAGACCCTTACAGTGTTGTTGTGTTGTGCTGCATCAGACTAGTGGTAGTGTCCTGTTCATCAGTCATTCCAGTGACGATATACGCTGCTGCTATATGTCCACTGCTGCCATATAATAATTATAACAACAAACACAAGTCCCTTACAGTGTTGTTGTGTTGTTCTGCATCAGTACAGTGGTAGTGTCCTGTTCATCAGTCATTCCAGTGACAATATACGCTGCTGCTATATGTCCACTGCTGCCGTATAATAATTTAAAAACAACCACAAGTCCCTTACATTATTGTTGTGTTGTGTTGCATCAGTCCAGTGGTAGTGTCCTCTATATCAGTCATTCCAGTGAAGATATACGCTGCTGCTATATGTCTAATTCTGCTGTATAACAATACTAATAACCACAAGTCCCTTACAGTTTTGCTGTGTTGTGCTGCATCAGACCAGTGGTAGTGTCCTGTCCATCAGTCATTCCAGTGACGAGGCAGTCACAGTGGTATACGCTGCTGCTATATGTTCACTGCTGCCGTATAATAATAATAACAACCACAAGTCATTACATTGTTGTTGTGTTGTGCTGCATCAGACCAGTGGTAGTGTCCTGGTTATCAGTTATTCAAATGACGATATACGCTGCTGCTATATGTCCACTGCTGCTGTATAATAATTATAACAACAACCACAAGACCCTTACAGTGTTGTTGTGTTGTGCTGCATCAGACTAGTAGTAGTGTCCTGTCTATCAGTCATTCTAGTGACGAGTCTGTCACAGTGGTATACGCTGCTGCTATATGTCCACTGCTGACGTATAATAATAATAACAACAACAACCACAAACCCTTACAGTGTTGTTGTGTTGTGCTGCATCAGACCAGTGGTAGTGTCCTGTTCATCAGTCATTCCAGTGACAATATACGCTATAGCTATATGTCCACTGCTACCATATAATAATTATACCAACAACCACAAGCCCCTTACAGTGTTGTTGTGTATTGCTGCATCAGACCAGTGGTAGTGTCCTGTTCATCAGTCATTCCAGTGACAATATACGCTGCTGTTAGATGTCCACTGCTGCCGTAAAATAATAATAATAACAAAAACCACAAGCCCCTTACAGTGTTGTTATGTTGTGATGCATCAGACCAGTGGTAGTGTCCTGTTCATCAGTCATTCCAGTGACGATATACGCTGCTGCTATATGTCCACTGCTGCCGTATAATAATTATAACAACAACCACAAGTCCCTTACAGTATTGTAGTGTTGTGTTGCATCAGACCAGTGGTAGTGTCTTGTGCATCAGTCATTCCAGTGAAGATATACGCTGCTGCTATGTGTCCCCTGCTGCTGCATAACAATAATAACAACCACAAGTCCCTTACAGTGTTGTTTTGTTGTGCTGCATCAGACCAGTGGTAATATCCTGTTCATCAGTCATTCCAGTGATGATATCCGCTGAAGCTATATGTCCACTGCTGCCATATAATAATTATACCAACAACCACAAGACCCTTACACTGTTGTTGGGTTGTGCTGCATCAGACCAATGGTAGTGTCCTGTTCATCAGTCATATCAGTGACGAGGCAGTCACAGTGGTAAACGCTGCTGCTATATGTCCACTGCTGCCTTTTAAAAATAATAACAAACTCAAGTCCCTTATAGTGTTGTTGTGTTGTGCTATATCAGACCAGTGGTAGTGTCCTGTTTATCAGTCATTATAGTGACGATATACGCTGCTGCTATATGTCCACTGCTGCCGTATAATAATTATACCAACAACCACAAGACCCTTACAGTGTTGTTGTGTTGTGCTGCATCAGACCAGTGGTAGTGTCCTGTTCATCAGTTATTCCAGTGACAATATACGCTGCTGCTATATGTCCACTACTGCCATATAATAATTAAACCAACAACCACAAGTCCCTTACAGTGTTGTTGTGTTGTGCTATATCCGACCAGTGGTAGTGTCCTGTTTATCAGTCATTATAGTGACGATATACGCTGCTGCTATATGTCCACTGCTGCCGTATAATAATTATACCAACAACCACAAGACCCTTACAGTGTTGTTGTGTTGTACTGCATCAGAAAAGTGGTAGTGTCTTGTTCATCACTCATTCCACTGACGATATACGCTGCTGCTCTATGTCCACTGCTGCCAGATAATAACTATAACAACAACCACAAGACCCTTACAGTGTTGTTGTGTTGTGCTGCATCAGACTATTGGTAGTGTCCTGTTCATCAGTCATTCCAGTGATGATATACGCTGCTGCTATATGTCCACTGCTGCCATATAATAATTATAACAACAAACACAAGTCCCTTACAGTGTTGTTGTGTTGTTCTGCATCAGTACAGTGGTAGTGTCCTGTTCATCAGTCATTCCAGTGACAATATACGCTGCTGCTATATGTCCACTGCTGCCGTATAATAATTAGAGATGAGCGGGTTCGGTTTCTCTGAATCCGAACCCGCCAGAACTTCATGTTTTTTTTCACGAGTCCGAGCGACTCGGATCTTCCCGCCTTGCTCGGTTAACCCGAGCGCGCCCGAACCTCATCATGACGCTGTCGGATTCTCGCGAGGCTCGGATTCTATCGCGAGACTCGGATTCTATATAATTAGCCGCGCGTCGCCGCCATTTTCACACGTGCATTGAGATTGATAGGGAGAGGACGTGGCTGGCGTCCTCTCCGTTTAGACACTTGATTTACTAATTTTGGGGAGCATTAGGAGTACTCAGTAGTGTACAGTGCAGAGTTTTGCTGATAGTGACCAGTGACCACCACTTTTATTTATAATCCGTTCTCTGCCTGAAAAAAGCGATACACAGCACACAGTGACTCAGTCACATACATATCATATCATATCTGTGTGCACTGCTCAGGCTCAGGCCAGTGTGCTGCATCATCTATATATATTATATATCTGTCTGACTGCTCAGCTCACACAGCTTATAATTGTGGGGGAGACTGGGGAGCACTACTGCAGTGCCAGTTATAGGTTATAGCAGGAGCCAGGAGTACATAATATTATATTAAAATTAAACAGTGCACACTTTTGCTGCAGGAGTGCCACTGCCAGTGTGACTAGTGACCAGTGACCTGACCACCAGTATATAATATTAGTAGTATACTATCTCTTTATCAACCAGTCTATATTAGCAGCAGACACAGTACAGTGCGGTAGTTCACGGCTGTGGCTACCTCTGTGTCGGCACTCGGCAGCCCGTCCATAATTGTATATACCAGTGACCTAACCGTGGTTTTTTTTTCTTTCTTTATACATACATACTAGTTACGAGTATACTATCTCTTTATCAACCAGTCTATATATTAGCAGCAGACACAGTACAGTGCGGTAGTTCACGGCTGTGGCTACCTCTGTGTCGGCACTCCGCAGCCCGTCCATAATTGTATATACCAGTGACCTAACCGTGGTTTTTTTTTCTTTCTTTATACATACATACTAGTTACGAGTATACTATCTCTTTATCAACCAGTCTATATATTAGCAGCAGACACAGTACAGTGCGGTAGTTCACGGCTGTGGCTACCTCTGTGTCGGCACTCGGCAGCCCGTCCATAATTGTATATACCACCTAACCGTGGTTTTTTTTTCTTTCTTTATACATACATACTAGTTACGAGTATACTATCTCTTTATCAACCAGTCTATATATTAGCAGCAGACACAGTACAGTGCGGTAGTTCACGGCTGTGGCTACCTCTGTGTCGGCACTCGGCAGCCCGTCCATAATTGTATATACCAGTGACCTAACCGTGGTTTTTTTTTCTTTCTTTATACATACATACTAGTTACGAGTATACTATCTCTTTATCAACCAGTCTATATATTAGCAGCAGATACAGTACAGTGCGGTAGTTCACGGCTGTGGCTACCTCTGTGTCGGCACTCGGCAGCCCGTCCATAATTGTATATACCAGTGACCTAACCGTGGTTTTTTTTTCTTTCTTTATACATACATACTAGTTACGAGTATACTATCTCTTTATCAACCAGTCTATATATTAGCAGCAGACACAGTACAGTGCGGTAGTTCACGGCTGTGGCTACCTCTGTGTCGGCACTCGGCAGCCCGTCCATAATTGTATATACCAGTGACCTAACCGTGGTTTTTTTTTCTTTCTTTATACTTACATACTAGTTACGAGTATACTATCTCTTTATCAACCAGTCTATATATTAGCAGCAGACACAGTACAGTGCGGTAGTTCACGGCTGTGGCTACCTCTGTGTCGGCACTCGGCAGCCCGTCCATAATTGTATATACCAGTGACCTAACCGTGGTTTTTTTTTCTTTCTTTATACATACATACTAGTTACGAGTATACTATCTCTTTATCAACCAGTCTATATATTAGCAGCAGACACAGTACAGTGCGGTAGTTCACGGCTGTGGCTACCTCTGTGTCGGCACTCGGCAGCCCGTCCATAATTGTATATACCAGTGACCTAACCGTGGTTTTTTTTTCTTTCTTTATACATACATACTAGTTACGAGTATACTATCTCTTTATCAACCAGTCTATATATTAGCAGCAGACACAGTACAGTGCGGTAGTTCACGGCTGTGGCTACCTCTGTGTCGGCACTCGGCAGCCCGTCCATAATTGTATATACCAGTGACCTAACCGTGGTTTTTTTTTCTTTCTTTATACATACATACTAGTTACGAGTATACTATCTCTTTATCAACCAGTCTATATATTAGCAGCAGACACAGTACAGTGCGGTAGTTCACGGCTGTGGCTACCTCTGTGTCGGCACTCGGCAGCCCGTCCATATTTGTATACTAGTATCCAATCCATCCATCTCCATTGTTTACCTGAGGTGCCTTTTAGTTGTGCCTATTAAAATATGGAGAACAAAAATGTTGAGGTTCCAAAATTAGGGAAAGATCAAGATCCACTTCCACCTCGTGCTGAAGCTGCTGCCACTAGTCATGGCCGAGACGATGAAATGCCAGCAACGTCGTCTGCCAAGGCCGATGCCCAATGGCATAGTACAGAGCATGTCAAAACCAAAACACCAAATATCAGTAAAAAAAGGACTCCAAAACCTAAAATAAAATTGTCGGAGGAGAAGCGTAAACTTGCCAATATGCCATTTACCACACGGAGTGGCAAGGAACGGCTGAGGCCCTGGCCTATGTTCATGGCTAGTGGTTCAGCTTCACATGAGGATGGAAGCACTCAGCCTCTCGCTAGAAAACTGAAAAGACTCAAGCTGGCAAAAGCACCGCAAAGAACTGTGCGTTCTTTGAAATCCCAAATCCACAAGGAGAGTCCAATTGTGTCGGTTGCGATGCCTGACCTTCCCAACACTGGACGTGAAGAGCATGCGCCTTCCACCATTTGCACGCCCCCTGCAAGTGCTGGTAGGAGCACCCGCAGTCCAGTTCCTGATAGTCAGATTGAAGATGTCAGTGTTGAAGTACACCAGGATGAGGAGGATATGGGTGTTGCTGGCGCTGGGGAGGAAATTGACCAGGAGGATTCTGATGGTGAGGTGGTTTGTTTAAGTCAGGCACCCGGGGAGACACCTGTTGTCCGTGGGAGGAATATGGCCGTTGACATGCCAGGTGAAAATACCAAAAAAATCAGCTCTTCGGTGTGGAGGTATTTCACCAGAAATGCGGACAACAGGTGTCAAGCCGTGTGTTCCCTTTGTCAAGCTGTAATAAGTAGGGGTAAGGACGTTAACCACCTCGGAACATCCTCCCTTATACGTCACCTGCAGCGCATTCATAATAAGTCAGTGACAAGTTCAAAAACTTTGGGTGACAGCGGAAGCAGTCCACTGACCAGTAAATCCCTTCCTCTTGTAACCAAGCTCACGCAAACCACCCCACCAACTCCCTCAGTGTCAATTTCCTCCTTCCCCAGGAATGCCAATAGTCCTGCAGGCCATGTCACTGGCAAGTCTGACGAGTCCTCTCCTGCCTGGGATTCCTCCGATGCATCCTTGCGTGTAACGCCTACTGCTGCTGGCGCTGCTGTTGTTGCCGCTGGGAGTCGATGGTCATCCCAGAGGGGAAGTCGTAAGCCCACTTGTACTACTTCCAGTAAGCAATTGACTGTTCAACAGTCCTTTGCGAGGAAGATGAAATATCACAGCAGTCATCCTACTGCAAAGCGGATAACTGAGTCCTTGACAACTATGTTGGTGTTAGACGTGCGTCCGGTATCCGCCGTCAGTTCACAGGGAACTAGACAATTTATTGAGGCAGTGTGCCCCCGTTACCAAATACCATCTAGGTTCCACTTCTCTAGGCAGGCGATACCGAGAATGTACACGGACGTCAGAAAAAGACTCACCAGTGTCCTAAAAAATGCAGTTGTACCCAATGTCCACTTAACCACGGACATGTGGACAAGTGGAGCAGGGCAGGGTCAGGACTATATGACTGTGACAGCCCACTGGGTAGATGTATGGACTCCCGCCGCAAGAACAGCAGCGGCGGCACCAGTAGCAGCATCTCGCAAACGCCAACTCTTTCCTAGGCAGGCTACGCTTTGTATCACCGCTTTCCAGAATACGCACACAGCTGAAAACCTCTTACGGCAACTGAGGAAGATCATCGCAGAATGGCTTACCCCAATTGGACTCTCCTGTGGATTTGTGGCATCGGACAACGCCAGCAATATTGTGTGTGCATTAAATATGGGCAAATTCCAGCATGTCCCATGTTTTGCACATACCTTGAATTTGGTGGTGCAGAATTTTTTTAAAAACGACAGGGGCGTGCAAGAGATGCTGTCGGTGGCCAGAAAAATTGCGGGACACTTTCGGCGTACAGGCACCACGTACAGAAGACTGGAGCACCACCAAAAACTACTGAACCTGCCCTGCCATCATCTGAAGCAAGAAGTGGTAACGAGGTGGAATTCAACCCTCTATATGCTTCAGAGGTTGGAGGAGCAGCAAAAGGCCATTCAAGCCTATACAATTGAGCACGATATAGGAGATGGAATGCACCTGTCTCAAGTGCAGTGGAGAATGATTTCAACGTTGTGCAAGGTTCTGATGCCCTTTGAACTTGCCACACGTGAAGTCAGTTCAGACACTGCCAGCCTGAGTCAGGTCATTCCCCTCATCAGGCTTTTGCAGAAGAAGCTGGAGGCATTGAAGAAGGAGCTAAAAGGGAGCGATTCCGCTAGGCATGTGGGACTTGTGGATGCAGCCCTTAATTCGCTTAACAAGGATTCACGGGTGGTCAATCTGTTGAAATCAGAGCACTACATTTTGGCCACCGTGCTCGATCCTAGATTTAAAGCCTACCTTGGATCTCTCTTTCCGGCAGACACAGGTCTGCTGGGGTTGAAAGACCTGCTGGTGACAAAATTGTCAAGTCAAGCGGAACGCGACCTGTCAACATCTCCTCCTTCACATTCTCCCGCAACTGGGGGTGCGAGGAAAAGGCTCAGAATTCCGAGCCCACCCGCTGGCGGTGATGCAGGGCAGTCTGGAGCGACTGCTGATGCTGACATCTGGTCCGGACTGAAGGACCTGACAACGATTACGGACATGTCGTCTACTGTCACTGCATATGATTCTCTCAACATTGATAGAATGGTGGA
This sequence comes from Pseudophryne corroboree, assembly GCF_028390025.1. NCBI lineage: Eukaryota > Metazoa > Chordata > Amphibia > Anura > Myobatrachidae > Pseudophryne > Pseudophryne corroboree. The sequence continues at coordinate 131,152,357 of NC_086452.1, forward strand.
GGATTATATGAGTGACCGCATCCAAGTAGGCACGTCAGACAGTCCGTACTTATACTGGCAGGAAAAAGAGGCAATTTGGAGGCCCTTGCACAAACTGGCTTTATTCTACCTAAGTTGCCCTCCCACAAGTGTGTACTCCGAAAGAGTGTTTAGTGCCGCCGCTCACCTTGTCAGCAATCAGCGTACGAGGTTACATCCAGAAAATGTGGAGAAGATGATGTTCATTAAAATGAATTATAATCAATTCCTCCGCGGAGACATTGACCAGCAGCAATTGCCTCCACAAAGTACACAGGGAGCTGAGATGGTGGATTCCAGTGGGGACGAATTGATAATCTGTGAGGAGGGGGATGTACACGGTGATATATCGGAGGGTGAAGATGAGGTGGACATCTTGCCTCTGTAGAGCCAGTTTGTGCAAGGAGAGATTAATTGCTTCTTTTTTTGGGGGGGTCCAAACCAACCCGTCATATCAGTCACAGTCGTGTGGCAGACCCTGTCACTGAAATGATGGGTTGGTTAAAGTGTGCATGTCCTGTTTTGTTTATACAACATAAGGGTGGGTGGGAGGGCCCAAGGATAATTCCATCTTGCACCTCTTTTTTCTTTTCTTTTTCTTTGCATCATGTGCTGATTGGGGAGGGTTTTTTGGAAGGGACATCCTGCGTGACACTGCAGTGCCACTCCTAGATGGGCCCGGTGTTTGTGTCGGCCACTAGGGTCGCTAATCTTACTCACACAGCTACCTCATTGCGCCTCTTTTTTTCTTTGCGTCATGTGCTGTTTGGGGAGGGTTTTTTGGAAGGGACATCCTGCGTGACACTGCAGTGCCACTCCTAGATGTGCCCGGTGTTTGTGTCGGCCACTAGGGTCGCTAATCTTACTCACACAGCTACCTCATTGCGCCTCTTTTTTTCTTTGCGTCATGTGCTGTTTGGGGAGGGTTTTTTGGAAGGGACATCCTGCGTGACACTGCAGTGCCACTCCTAGATGGGCCCGGTGTTTGTGTCGGCCACTAGGGTCGCTAATCTTACTCACACAGTCAGCTACCTCATTGCGCCTCTTTTTTTCTTTGCGTCATGTGCTGTTTGGGGAGGGTTTTTTGGAAGGGCCATCCTGCGTGACACTGCAGTGCCACTCCTAGATGGGCCCGGTGTTTGTGTCGGCCACTAGGGTCGCTAATCTTACTCACACAGCTACCTCATTGCGCCTCTTTTTTTCTTTGCGTCATGTGCTGTTTGGGGAGGGTTTTTTGGAAGGGCCATCCTGCGTGACACTGCAGTGCCACTCCTAGATGGGCCCGGTGTTTGTGTCGGCCACTAGGGTCGCTAATCTTACTCACACAGGTACCTCATTGCGCCTCTTTTTTTCTTTGCGTCATGTGCTGTTTGGGGAGGGTTTTTTGGAAGGGCCATCCTGCGTGACACTGCAGTGCCACTCCTAGATGGGCCCGGTGTTTGTGTCGGCCACTAGGGTCGCTAATCTTACTCACACAGCTACCTCATTGCGCCTCTTTTTTTCTTTGCGTCATGTGCTGTTTGGGGAGGGTTTTTTGGAAGGGACATCCTGCGTGACACTGCAGTGCCACTCCTAGATGGGCCCGGTGTTTGTGTCGGCCACTAGGGTCGCTTATCTTACTCACACAGCGACCTCGGTGCAAATTTTAGGACTAAAAATAATATTGTGAGGTGTGAGGTATTCAGAATAGACTGAAAATGAGTGTAAATTATGGTTTTTGAGGTTAATAATACTTTGGGATCAAAATGACCCCCAAATTCTATGATTTAAGCTGTTTTTTAGTGTTTTTGGAAAAAAACACCCGAATCCAAAACACACCCGAATCCGACAAAAATAATTCGGTGAGGTTTTGCCAAAACGCGTTCGAACCCAAAACACGGCCGCGGAACCGAACCCAAAACCAAAACACAAAACCCGAAAAATTTCAGGCGCTCATCTCTAATAATAATTTAAAAACAACCACAAGTCCCTTACAGTGTTGCTGTGTTGTGCTGCATCAGACCAGTGGTAGTGTCCTGTCCATCAGTCATTCCAGTGACGAGGCAGTCACAGTGGTATACGCTGCTGCTATATGTTCACTGCTGCCGTATAATAATAATAACAACCACAAGTCATTACTAGAGATGAGCGGGTTCGGTTTCTCTGAATCCGAACCCGCCAGAACTTCATGTTTTTTTTCACGGGTCCGAGCGACTCGGATCTTCCCGCCTTGCTCGGTTAACCCGAGCGCGCCCGAACGTCATCATGACGCTGTCGGATTCTCGCGAGGCTCGGATTCTATCGCGAGACTCGGATTCTATATAAGGAGCCGCGCGTCGCCGCCATTTTCACACGTGCATTGAGATTGATAGGGAGAGGACGTGGCTGGCGTCCTCTCCATTTAGATTATAAGAGACTGAGAGAGATTTACTGGAGCTGACTAGGAGGAGTACTGTTACTGTAGAAGTGTAGAGACTGAGTGGAGAGAGTTTACTAGTGAGGACAGTGCAGTTTACTTTATAATCCGTTCTCTGCCTGAAAAAAGCGATACACAGCACACAGGGGTAGATTTATAAATGTTCTTTAAGGGGGAATGCGTTATCTGTACACGTTATGTGGCTCAGATAGCGCTTCCCCTGATCTATGTACCCAGCGTTGCGCTAATTTTAGCTGCGTCGGTATGCTGACACAGCCCTTTCGGCGCCTGTGTGTCTTCCTTAGATCACTGCTGTGTGACCTTACTTATGAACGTTCGTTGTGTACGAACGTTAGTGTCTCCCTCCATCCGCCTGTTCGCCGTCCGGACCCGGCGCTGTGGCTGTCTTGTGTGTTTGTTTTTTTTTTTTTTTTTTTTTTAATGAACTTTATTGAGATGTTGACAGTAGGCTCACGCTGACGTGATTTCAGTGTGAGTCAGTCAGAGTCAGCTGTATTTTGACTGTAGGTGTTGATCTATATGGCTTAATGATCTATAAATGTAAACTCTAGTTATTGTGAGGATATGTGTATTTAAATGTGGGCTGTGTGTATACATACGTATACAGTAAATGCCTAGTATGCCTATATACAAAGTGTGTGTGTGTGTGTGTGTATATATAGATAGATAGAGATATATATGCTCTTTGGCAGTGTGTAAGTGTATATGTATATATAATTATTAATGTTGAATGTGTACATACAGTATATTTGGACATATGTATGTATGTTTGTTAATGTAGGTATGTTTTCAGATATATGAATAAATTGGATAATATATGTATGTGTATATTTTTCTTGTTTTATGTAGGTTGTATTATATATATATATATATATATATATATATATACACACATATATATATATATATACATATATATATATATATATATATACATATATATATATATATACATATATATATATATATATATATATATATATATATATTAGTAAATATATAAATGTATAAATCTTAAAATTGCCAGTATTCCAACATTAGTAGCACGGCAAAACCATCAAAAATTATATATATGTAAAAACAGCCCCCCAAAGGAAAAAAGAAAAAAAAGCTGTTATCTGAAGCAACATCAGTTCCTTGAGATACAAAACTGACAGTTCTGCTAATAAAGGAACTGAAACGAGTACAGGATTGCAGCAATGAAGCCAATGTCAGCCGGCACTCACAAGCTCATACCAACTTGTGCTGGTGCCAGTAAGAAGAGTAATAACAGTCCAGCAGGAACGGCACTCAGAGACGGCAAAGATAATCAAAAGGTTTGTATTCTCATATAGTTAACGTTTCGGGGCTGTAAACGCCGTCGTCAGAACCAAAGACACAGACGATGGGGTTTACAGGCCCTAAACGTTAATTATATGAGAATACAAACCTTTTGATTATCTTTGCCGTCTCTGAGTGCCGTTCCTGCTGGACTGTTTTTTATATATACAGGCGAGCAACCGGCACTCTTGCAAGCTTCCTAGGAGCTGTGTTTTATTGACTGAATGAGACCGCAGAGTGCCATGATTTGGCTGAATTATATATATATATATATATATATATATATATATATACTAATATGTTTTTATCTTATGTTGTGGCCTGAAGGGATGTGCAGTCAGGGGAGGCAGTGCCTCACCTGTTATTAATGAGTTAACTAATACAGGGAAGATTCTTATGATACATATTCTGTGTCATAAGTATCTTGTTTATTATTCTATTGAATTTAATTAATTCTAATAGATTTAGGAGGCACTGATGAGTGCCTGCCGTTGACAATGGGAATGGGAATAAAGTTGGGGGGTGTTGGCAAGCACTGGGCTGTATATGCCCAGTGTAAATAGTCTGAAAAGTGGCACTGGTATAAGTGCCTCGTTGACAGGGTCCGATGTGATTGGGCATCGGATCCTGGGTTGTTTTCGCTGGTGTAATCACTCATATGCTGTGGCATCAGTGCTCACCACCCTCTCTTCTTCATATTCCGTCGCATAACCTCCTCTGTTACCTTGCCGGGGTGTGAGGTGGCCACTTCCTGCTCAGCCACTCTGCATGTTTGGATCCTTCCGTCTCCCCCTTGTGTGTCGCTGTCTCCCCGGGCAGGGGCCGATGCTTCCAAGAGCTGCTGGCAAGCCATGGACCTGCTCCCTTCCGCCAGTAAGACAACAAGCAGCTGGAGGTCGGAAGGTGCAACTTTGTCTGTGGCGTGTGTCTTTTTCTCTGTGTCTTTCTCTATTTTCTCTCTCTCTCGTTTTTTTCTTTCTCTCTCACTCTTTCATACAGGTACCCCTATTGGATTGTCATGGACATGTGGACGTGATTCTTGGTGTGGGATGTAGGTAAGTATTCTCTCTCTGTTATTTTTACAGGTACCCCTATTGGATTCTAATGGTCAAGTGGTCGTGATTCTCTGCGTGGGATGTAGGTAGGTAATCTCTGTCTATATTTTTTGCAGGTACCTCTATTGGATTTTACTGGACAAGTGGACATGGTTTTTTGCGTGGGATGTAGGTAAGTATGTGTGAGTGCGTAAGTGTGTTTTAATAAATTTTTACCATCAAGGTGTGTGCGTGTTTTGCTTTTTTGCGGGTATTTTTTTAGTTGTAGAATTTCTGGTGCTAGGGTGGCTGTTGTTTCCCCGCATGTTGGTACTTGTGGTTATCCATGTACCAGTAAGCGGGGGAGGCTTGCTGGGACTTTTAATTCAACAACCAAAGACAATATCCTTTTTTTAAACACACTCTCTGTGGCATCATCCACTGCTGTCACCCTCTCCCTGGCATCACCATCCCCGTTACCTTCTCCCTGGCATGGCCCACTGCTGTCAACCTCTCCCTGGCATCACGCTCTTCCTGGCATCACGCTTTTCCTGTTACCCTCTCCCTGATGTTACCCACTTTCTGTCACTCACTGCTGTCACCCTCTGTCTGGTTTCACCCTCTCCCTGTCACCGACTGGTGGCTATTTTGTTGTCCCGGACTTCTATTAACTTAATAGCACCGCATCTGCAGTGCTATTGATTTAATGGAAGAGGCCAGGATCAAAAAATACCATTCCTGTCCTTCTACCACTCCCTCCCCAGTCCGAAAGACTAACATTTTTTGGTTCGTCTATACTAATGTCTAATATATAAAAACTACAATGAGCAGGTAAGCAGTGGGCAATGTCAGCTTTGTCCTGAGATGCAAATTAATGTTGTTTTTTTATGTGGTGTGTTTATAATATTGTGTGTGTTGCTTTGTGTGTATGTGTATGGTGTAGTGAGTGTATATGTGTGTGTTTGTTGGGTGCAGCATGTGTAAATGTATTTGTGAGTTTTTGGCGCCGCATGTGTAATTTTGTGGTTTTGTTGTTTCACGTGTATATGTGTGTGTGTTAGGTGTTGAGTGCATGCGTGTTTACTGAGTACAGCGGAGCAGCCAATGCCCAGGCGTCACGTTACGGTGGGAGAGGGGACTGCATCACATGTTGAAGGCAATGAAGGCAACATTTTCGCAGTGTTTTTGATAGATTAGCCCTGGTTGTAATGTCAAACACAGTTATTGGTTGCTCAATTGTTGATCAGTTCACATCAAAGTGTTTTCTGAGCACAGATTGTGGGGGTAGGGGAGGGGGTGGGGAGTGAAATAAAACATTTCAATCCTGCATAACTCTCTCCTTCTTCCTATCCCAGCTCTCTCTGACTAATTGTTGTTCATTGTCAAACTGTCAAATATATGTGCAGAGCAAAGGGTCAGCAGATATATCTATGGATGGGTTGGTCAATGTGTTGTATATAGACATTGCCCCATCCGTCGGGGACTGACGTTATGAACTGGGGTGGCATGTACAGACGTCCACCCAGGTCAGCTGTCAATCATTGTCAGCTGTCATTCAGCGTTGGCTATTTGCCCGTACATACACAGTGATGCACCAATATTCAGGAAGAAACAGTGCATCTGGGTAAGTATATTATGCGTTTAATTTTTTGACACTTTTTTTAATGTTACAGCCTTACAGGAGCGGATCTTGGTGCAGGCAAGCAGTGCCTTTGCCCGGGGCGCTGTGGCCTGGGGGCGCGACCGCATGCACCGCCGCCTGCCCGCCCTCTGCTCCATGGCTACAGCAGATGCCGTGGGCTGTGTGGGCATCTGCTGCAGCCGGCTCCAGGGACAGACACTAGAGGTCAGTATTGACCTCTATTGTCTGTGCGGCGCTGCTATGGGAGAGAAGTCATGACGTCTCTCCCACAGATAGGAGCCAGCGGCCAGACGGAGCAGCAGCAGTGATCAGGAAGCAGGAGCGGGGCAGAGGTAAGTATTGGTTTTTTTATGTGTGTGTGCACACAACTACTGGGGGCAAAGAAATGGGGCACAACTACTGGGGGGCAAAGATAGAGGGGGCACAACTGCGGGGGGCAAAGAAACGGGGAACAACTACTGGGGGCAAAGAAAGAGGGGGCACAACTGTTGGGGGCAAAGAAACGGGGCACAACTATGTGGGGCAAAGAAAGAGGAGGCACAACTACTGGGGGCACGGAAAGACGGGGAACAACTGCTGGGGGAAAAGAAACGGGGCACAATTACTGCGGGCAAGGAAAGAGGGGGCACAACTACTGTGAGCACAGAAAGAGGGGCACAACTACTGGGGGCAAAGAAACGGGCCACAACTACTGGGTGCAAAGCAACAGGGGGCACAACTACTGGGGGCAAAGCAACAGGGGGCACAGCGACAGGGGGTACAAATACTGGGGGCAAATCAACTGGGGGGCACAACTACTTGGGGCAAATCTGGGGGCACAGCTACTGGGAGCATAACTGTGTCCACGCCCCTCCCCTATGAGGCCACGCCCCTTTTAAAAAAAATCTTTTGAAGCTAATTTTCCCACCACATTCTACTCACAATAATGAGAATGTTAAAAAGTTTTTAAGAGTTTGTCAAATTTTTTAAAGGTTAAAAGCTTGGAAATCACATGTACTTAAGTATTCTCCACTTTTGCCATGAAGGTCAAAATGTACCTCAGGGGCATCCTGTTTCCACTGAGTATCTTTGAGACGTTTGTCCTGCTTAATTGGAGTCCACCTGTGTTAAAATGAGCTGTTTGGCCATGTTTGTGAAAGTCACAAATGTGTTTACATAAGTTTCCACACTTGACAGTGCATGTCTGAGTACAAACTAAGCATGAAGTCAAAGGATTTGTGTGCAGTCCTCTGAGACAAAAAGTTGTCGAGGCACAAATCCGGGGAAGGGTACAGGGAAATTTCTGCTGCTTGGAAGGTCCCAATGAGCACAGTGGCCTCCATTATCCCTTAATGAAAGAATTTTGAATCCACCAGGACTCTTCCTAGAGCTGGTCGACCGTCTAAACCACAGGCTCTCAAACGGGGTCCTCTGGACCCCACACGGTGCATGTTTTGCAGGTCTCCTCACACAATCTCAAGTGTAAGAAATTGCTCCACATGTGGACCTTTAAAAAGTGTCTGTGAGCAATTAATACACCTGTGCACTTGCTGGTTTTCATGGAAAACATGCACTGTGTGGGTGATCTTGAGGACCGAGCTAGACAACCACTGGTGTAAACAGATTTATTGTGTGAAGAAGGGCCCTAGTCAGGGAGCAGGCCAAAAACCCGATGTTTCTAGCCATTGTGGTGGACAGGTCGAAAGTTTGTTTGGTGCCCCCACAACTCCGGCAATTCAGGATAGTGGCCGTAGAAGGGGTGTGTGAAAAATTGGGACATGGTTTCAAAGGAAAGGCCCGTTGATGTTCCCCCAGCAGTTGGACCCCAATAGCTAAGCACCCTGTAGATGTGCCCCCAACAGATTTGTCTTCTAGTAGCACCTCTAACACACACACACACACACCAAAAAAACATACACACACACAAGATACACTCAATACTCCCCAGTCACGCTCCTTTTTCCCAACTGCTGCAGTTGTCCTCTGGCTCTGGCCGCCGTGCCTTGTATCTATGGGAGACACGTCATTACATCTCTCACATAGCACCGCATAGACGCTAGTGTTCATTAAATGACCTCTAGCGTATGACAATGGAGCCGGCTGCAGGGAGCATGCACACAGCCCACGCTGCTTGCTGCAGCGGGCGTGTGGGTGGCCTAGGCGCATGCGGGGTGACTGCAGCCTCGGGTGCAGGCTGCAGCGGCCCTGGCACAGTCACGGCTTGGCCACTCTAAGAACTGTTCTTGAGTTCCTCAATAAACTGACACATTTGTCAAATGGAACTGTGATGTTAAAACACATACTTAAAATGTAACATTATTTCCATTTCCTCATGCTTATGTATTTTGCTTTGACTTTTTACAAATGGGGTCACGGCACATTATAGGTTAGTTTGATAATGATATTTTGAGCTGTAGCCCTTTGAAACGCCATGCCCTCATCTCAGAAGGTCACTAGGGGAAATTTTGGATGTTTTGACTTTGCAGTAATCTAAGGGCTTAGCTGAGCCTTTATTTGTTAGATATACGCTGCTCAAAAAAATAAAGGGAACACTTAAACAACACAATGGGGGTAATTCTGAGTTGATCGCAGCAGCAAGTTTGTTAGCAGTTGAGCCAAACCATGGGGGTCATTCCGAGTTGTTCGATCGTTATTTTTTTCTCGCAACGGAGCGATTAGTCGCTAATGCGCATGTGCAATGTCCGCAGTGCGACTGCGCCAAGTAAATTTGCTATGCAGTTAGGAATTTTATTCACGGCATTACAAGGTTTTTTTCTGGGGATCGTACTGTGATTGACAGGAAGTGGGTGTTTCTGGGCGGAAACAAGCCGTTTTATGGGAGTGTGTGAAAAAACGCTACCGTTTCTGGGAAAAACGCGGGAGTGGCTGGAGATATTTTTTTAAACAAAATTCCTGCTGCGATCAACTCAGAATTACCCCCAATGTAACTCCAAGTCAATCACCCTTCTGTGAAATCAAACTGTCCACTTAGGAAGAAACACTGATTGACAATCAATTTCACATGCTGTTGTGCAAATGGAATAGACAACAGGTGAAAATTATAGGCAATGAGCAAGACACCCCCAATAAAGGAGTTGTTCTGTAAGTGGTGACCACAGACCACTTCTCAGCTCCTATGCTTTCTGGCTGATGTTTTGGTCACTTTTGAAAGCTGGTGGTGCTTTCACTCTAGTTGTAGCATGAGACGGAGTCTACAACCCACACAAGTGGCTCAGATAGTGCATCTCATCCAGGATGGCACATCAATGCGAGCTGTGGCAAGAAGGTTTGCTGTGTCTGTCAGCGTAGTGACCAGAGCATGGAGGCGCTACCAGGAGACAGGACAGTACATCAGGAGACGTGGACAAGGCCGTAGGAGGGCAACAACCCAGCAGCAGGACCGCTACCTCCGCCTTTGTGCAAGGAGGAACAGGAGGAGCACTGCCAGAGCCCTGCAAAATGACCTCCAGCAAGCCACAAATGTGCATGTGTCTACTCAAATGATCAGAAACAGACTCCATGAGGGTGGTATGAGGGCCCGACGTCCACAGGTGGGGGTTGTGCTTACAGCCCAACACCGTGCAGGACCACAGTGCATTTGCCAGAGAACAGCAAGATTGGCAAATTTACCACTGTCGCCCTGTGCTCTTCACAGATGAAAGCAGGTTCTCACTGAGCACATGTGACAGAGTCTGGAGACGCCAAGGAGAACGTTCTGCTGCCTGCAACATCCTCCAGCATGACCGGTTTGGCAGTGGGTCAGAACTGGTGTGGGGTGGCATTTCTTTGGGGGGCCGCACAGCCCTCCATGTGCTCGCCAGAGGTAGCCTGACTGCCATTAGGTACCGAGATGAGATCCTCAGACCCCTTGTGAGACCATATGCTGGTGCGGTTGTCCCTAGGTTCCTCCTAATGCAAGACAATGCTAGACCTTATGTGGCTGGAGTGTGTCAGCAGTTCCTGCAAGACGAAGGCATTGATGCTATGTACTGGTCCGCCTGTTCCCCAGACCTGAATCCAATTGAGCACATCTGGGACATCATGTCTCGCTCCATCCACCAACGCCACGTTGCACCACAGACTGTCCAGGAGTTGGTGGATGCTTTAGTTCAGGTCTGGTTGGAGATCCCTCAGGAGACCATCCGCCACCTCATCAGGAGCATGCCCAGGCGTTGTAGGGAGGTCATACAGGCATGTGGAGGCCACAAACACTACTGAGCCTCATTTTGACTTGTTTTAAGGACATTACATCAAAGTTGGATCAGCCTGTAGTTTTTTTTTTCCACTTTAATTTTGAGTGTGACTCCAAATCCAGACCTCCATGGTTTAATAATTTTTTTTTCCATTGTTAATTTTTGTGTGATTTTGTTGTCAGCACATTCAACTATGTAAAGACCAAAGTATTTAATAAGAATATTTCATTCATTCAGATTTAGGATGTGTTGTTTAAGTGTTCCCTTCATTTTTTTGAGCAGTGTATTTATGTGGTGATGCCTGTTAGTCTTTTGTCTATATGTTTGTTCAGATCTTCTAGGGTCGCTGGGCATTTAAAACTCCTATTGACTGTCTTGGTCTCCCACGTACATTGGGGGTCATTTTGAGTTGATCGCTAGCTGTCGTTGTTAGCTGCGTAGCGATCAGTGGATAAAGTGTGTAATCTGCGCATGTGTATGCACTGCAATACGCATGTGCCACGTATGGGTACAAACAGGATTGTGGTTTAGCACAGGTTGGACCGAAGCTTTCAGTCGCAGTGTCGAACGCAAGAAGCTTGACAGGAAATGGGCGTGTCTTGTCTGGCAAATTATCTTTTTTCTGGGAGTGTTTATAAAAATGCAGGCGTGACAGGTAAAACGCAGGCGTGGCTGGGCGTGTGTGTGACATAAAAATCCAACCCTCCAACGTTAAAATCAACGCACAATAAGAGTAACTACAGTGCTGGTCTTGTTTTGACCAAAATGTTTTGGCAGGCGCTCTGCTGTACAAGCGTTTGCACTTCTGCAAAGTGAAAATAGACTCCCTGTTGGGCAGTGACAATGTGCTTGCACTGCTGCTAAAAACTGCTAGCGAGAGAACAACTTGTAATAACCCCCCTTGGTCTTCAGCTTAGTGCTCTGGCATTTTATGTGTGCACTGTATTATTTAACTAATGTTTTTTTGGGTCATGTTCGTGTTCTAGTTGACCATGTTTAACAATGTTGTGTCTGTGTTTAAATGTGTTTTTGTCCATTATTGTTTATTGGTTTAAATTCTAGTATGGGCTTGATCTGTATTTTTGGTTAAAACACATTTATTCAGTGTGAAAGTACAATTTTTTTATTTATTTTATTATTAACATTAAAATTTATATATTTGTATTTATCTTTTCCACAGAATAGATGTGAAACTTTTATTAAACTACAAAGTCATGATCCCTTTTTTATTCCTAATGGAAGTTGTATGGGCAAATTTAGCTGTTCTTGGGACTCAAACCAAGATAAAAAATGTCATGCATAATGCAAAGATTAAGAGAAAACGTAGAATTCGTTTTCGAAGGCCACGAATATTTTCAGTCCGACAAACCCTGTACGGCTTGAGGGAGGATCGAGTTTTCAAGCGATATAGATTGTCGTCATTAGCTATTTTCGAGCTGTATCATTTAGTGAAAGACAGGTTAGAGCCCTCTACGAGAAGATGTAAAGCAGTTCCCGGAATGTGCAAGTTATTGGCAACACTGAATTTTTTGGCCAAAGGTTCTTTTCAATATACAGCCAGTGATGTTGGAGGTATTTCCCAGGCTTCCTTTTCTAGATTCCTGCCAATTGTACTGGAGGCAATTTTATTTCACATAGACAAATTCCTTTCCTGGCCCAAAACACCGGCTGAATGGATAGCAGTGAAACAAGATTTCTACAAAATTGCAGGTTTCCCCAATGTTTTAGGAGCCATCGATTGCACTCATGTACCCTACCGACCCACTGACGATATGGAAGAGATATCACGAAATAGAAAAAATTTCTACTCTATGAATATGCAAGTTATAGTAGACGCTAAGGGAAAAATAATGAATGTGTGTGCTGCTTATCCTGGTTCCACCCATGATGCATTCATTTTAAGAAATTCATCTGTTTTTAGAGACTTTGAGGACCAAAAATTGTCAGGAGGCTGGTTGATAGGTACTTATGTTTATCAAACATTTCATGTGTTGATGGCCAATTTCATACATATTTGGTAGTCCGATTAATTGTAATTGGGTATTAAGAGAGTTATGGACATAAATCATATCTGTTAGTTGGGCTGCTAATTTAGGTGTCCCGCGTTAAGATAGTAATCTTCTAGAGGAGGAGTGTATACTCCTCCTGCATGTGCGCAAACCTATCTGGATGCTGAGTTGCTAATATCAAGTTTGTGCAGTGTGTGCGCAAATCTCGACTTTCACCTACAGTGCGATGAGAACAGGCTGTTTTGGGTAGGATTTGATGTCAGGCCCCTTATCTGAAAACGCATGTGACCAACTGGAAATTTACAATCCCAGTAAACATGTGTTTTCCACCCTCAAACGGCCTGTTCTTCACAGTAACCTTGCGAATGCATGTGCAAAGTGACTTTTTGCACCATGTCGTGGCTGATTAGCGATGCTTGTTGCAGTTGTCCCTTGCGCATGCGCAATGTGTAACATACGCATGCACACTTTGAACCTGGTCGATCACTAAGCAAAATATGCTCTGCAGCAATCAGAAATGATTTGTCCACTTAGGTACAAGATGTTATACGTAAGTGTATTTTGCTTTTAAACTTGTGCACTTTAAATTTTATGTCTTTACATCAAAATACATATTACAATTGAGTAATTTTTTAAATACAATTGCATCAATCTTTGGTTGGTCAAATTCAAAGCTCTGTGGAAATAATTTGTTAAAGTAGTGTTTGACCCTTGCCTCATTTGTATTTGGCTTATAATGATATTGTCAATGTATGGGTTTTTGGTTTAAACATTATAAAAAAGATTTGTCTAACCCACCTTACTATTGCTAAAATTGGATTTTAAGACCTACCGGTAAATCCTTTTCTCTTAGTCTGTAGAGGATGCTGGGGTCACATCAAGAACCATGGGGTTATACCAAACCTCTAGAACGGGCGCGAGAGTGCGGATGACTTTGCAGCACCGATTGACCAAACATGAGGTCCTCATTAGCCAGGGTATCAAACTTGTAGAAGTTCGCAAAGGTGTTTGGTACCAACCAAGTAGCTGCTAGGCAAAGTTGTAATGCCGAGACCCCCGGGCAGCCGCCCAGGACGAGCCCATCTTTCTGGTAGAATGGGCCTTCACCCATTTCGGTAACGGCAAATCAGCAGGAGAATGAGCATGCTGAATCGTATGACAGATCCAGCGCGCAATAGTCTGCTTGGAAGCAGGAGCCCCAATCTTGTTGTGAGTATACAGGACAAACAGAGCCTCCATTTTCCTAAACTGAGCCATTGTGGCTACATAAATTTTCAAAGCTCTGACTACATCAAGAAACTTCAATTCCAGCAAGGTGTCAGTAGCCACTGGCACCACAATAGGTTGGTTCAACTGGAACGACGAAACTACTTTCGGCAGAAATTGCTGACGAGTCCTCAACTCTGCTCTATCTTCATGGAAGATCAAATAGGTGCTCTTGTGCGACAAGGCCGCTAATTAAGACACCCGCCTTGCGGATGACAAGGCCAACAGCATGACCACTTTCCAAGTGAGGAATTTCTACTCTACCTTCTGTAAAGGATAAAACCAATGAGATTGAAGGAATTGCAACACCACGTTAAGATCCCACGGTGCCACTGGGGGGAACAAAGGGAGGTTGGATGTGCAACACGCCTTTCACGAAAGTCTGAACTTCTGGAAGGGAGGCCAATTGTTTTTGGATGAAAAGCGATAAGGCTGAAATTTGTACTTTAATTGAGCCCAAATTTAGTCCCGCATCCACACCAGCTTGTAGAAAATGGAGAAAACGTCCTAACTGAAATTCTTCCGTAGGAGCCTTTCTGGATTCACACCAAGACACGTATTTACTCCAAATACGGTGGGAATGTTTAGATGTTACTCCTTTTCTGGCCTGAATAAGAGTGGAGATAAATTCCTTGGGAATACCCTTTCGGGCTAGAATCCGGCGTTCAACCGCCAAGCCGGCAAACAAAGTCACAGTAAGTATTGGAACACGCACGGCCCCTGCTCTAACAGATCCTCAATCAGAGGAAGGGGCCAGGGATTTCCTGTGAGTAATTCCTGAAGATCTGGTTCCCAAGTCCTCCTTGGCCAGTCTGGAAAAATGAGGATCGCTTGAACCTTTGTTCGTCTTATGATCTTTATCACTTTTGGAACGTCTGGAAGCGGAGGAAACACATACACCGACTGAAACACTAGGGCGTCCACTGCTATTGCTTGAGGGTCCCTCGACCTGGAACAATATCTCTGAAGTTTCTGGTTGAGGCGAGACGCCATCATGTCTATTTGAGGAATTCCCCAAAGACTTGTCACTTCTGCAAAGACCACTTGATGAAGACCCCACTCTCCTGGATGGAGATCGTATCTGCTGAGGAAGTCTGCTTCCCAGTTGTCCACTCCTGGAATGAAGATTGCTGACAGAGCGCTTGTATGCCTTTTCGGCCAGCATGAGAACCTTTTGTGGCCTCTGCCATTGCCGTTCTGCTCTTTGTTCCTCCCTGGCGGTTTATGTACGCTACTGCTGTTATGTTGTCCGACTGAATCAAGACGGCCCGATTGCGAAGAAGAGGTTGCGCTTGCAGAAGGCCGTTGTAAATGGCCCTTAACTCCAGAACGTTTATGTGTATACATATTTCCTGGCTTGACCATTTTCCCTGGAACCTTTCCCCCTGTGTGACTGCTCCCCAGCCTCGGAGACTCGCATCCTTGGTCACTAGGATCCAGTCCGGGATCCCGAACCTGCATCCCTCTAGGAGGTGAGAGCTGTGCAGCCACCACAGAAGTGAGATTCTGGTCTTGGAAGACCGGATTATCCTTCGGTGCATGTGCAGATGGGACCTGGACCACTTGTCCAACAGATCAGACTGAAACACTCTGGCATGGAATCTGCCAAACTGAATGGCCTTGCAGGCCGCCACCATCTTACCCAGCAATCGAGTGCATTGATGGATCGATACTCTTGCTGGTTTCTGAATTTGTTTAAGCAGGTTCAGAATTTCCAGATCCTTTTCCACTGGAAGAAAAACTCTCTGTAATTCGGTATCCAGAATCATTCCCAAAAACGACAGCCATCTCGTCGGAACCAACTGTGATTTTGGCAAGTTTAGGAGCCAACCATGTTGCTGCAAAATTGTCAGGGAGAGTGTAATGTTCTGCAGTAATTGGTCCCTGGATCTCATCTTTATCAAGAGATCGTCCAAGTACGGGCTAATTGTTTGTGCAGGAGAACCATCATTTCGGCCATTACTTTGGTGAAAACCCTCGGAGCTGTGGACAGACCAAACGGCAACGTCTGAAATTGGTAATGACAATAGTGAAACTGCAAACCTCAGGTAAGCCTGTTGTGGAGGATAAATGGGAACATGTAAAATCCCCCTCCTCCAGACTGGAGTTCACTGCCCGGAGAGATTCCATCTTGATGTTGAATTTTCTCAGGTCGAGATTGAGGGATTTGAGGTTCAGGATTGGTCTGACTGAGCTGTCTGGCTTCGGGACCACAAACAGGCTCGAATAAAAGCTTTCTCCCTGTTGCGACGGGGAAACCATGACAATGACTTGATTGTGGCGCATCCCACCTCCCTGTCCGGAATAGTAGCTGGCAAGGCAGATTTGAAACATCGGCGAGGGGGAACGTCTTGAAACTCCAGTTTGTACCCCTGGGACACTATTTCTAAAACCCATGGGTCCACAGCCGAACGAGCCCAGCACTGACTGAAGAGTCTGAGACGTGCCCCCACCGGTGCGTACTCCTGCAGAGGAGCCCCAGCATCATGCGGTGGATTTGGCAGAAGCCGGGAAGGACTTCTGCTTCTGGGAACCAGCCATGGCCGGTGATCGTTTACCTTTTCCCTTTCCTCTAGAAGCAAGGAAGGAAGAACCTCGTCCTTTTCTGTATTTATTGGGCCGAAAGGACTGCATCTGATATTGGTATGCTTTCTTTTGTGGTGCAGGCACATAAGGTAAAAATGATGACTTACCCTGGGTAGCCGTAGATACCAAGTCAGCGAGGTCATCACCATACAATACACCACCTTCATATGGTAGAGACTCCATCGCTTTTTTAGAGTCAGCATCAGCATTCCATTGATGAATCCACAATGCTGTCCTAGCTGAGAATGCCATGGCATTGGCCCTTGATCCCAAGATGCCAATATCCCTTATAGCTTCATTTAGGTAGACTGTAGCGTCCCTGATATAACCTAGTGTCAAAAAAACGTTATCCCTATCCAGGGTATCTTTTTCAGATGACAAGTTATCTGCCCATTTTTCTATAGCACTACTCACCCACGCAGATGCAATGGCTGGTCTGAGTAGCGTACCCGTGGTGACATAAATGGATTTCAATGTATTTTCCTGCCTACGATCTGCAGGATTCTTTAGGGCTGCCGTGTCAGGGGACGGAAGAGCCACCTTTTTGGACAGCAGTGATCGAGCTTTGTCCACAATGGGGGGTGATTCCCATTTTTCCCTATCCCCAGAGGAAAACTGATACGCCACTGGAATCGTTTTGGGAATCAGAAACTTTTTGTCTGGATTTTCCCAAACCTTTTCACAAAGCGTGGTCAGTTCATGAGAGGGAGGAAACGTTGCCTCAGGTTTCTTTCCTTTATACATACAGACCCTAGTATCAGGGACAGTAGGGTCCTCAGTTATATGTAATACATGTTTTATTGCTACAATCATGTACTGAATGCTGTTTTCTAGTTTTGGATCTAATCTGGCATCACTCTAGTCCACACTTGAGTCAGTGTCCGTGTCGGTATCCGTGTTTACCAGCTGGGCAAATGAACATTTTTGTGACCCCCGAGGGGTTCTGGACTTGTAACAACACATCTTCTACGGATTTCTTCTATGCCTGGTTCTGAGACTCAGATTTAGCCAATCTCTTATTTATCAGAGCCACATTTGCATTCAAAGCATTTAAAACATTCACCCAATCAGGTGTCGGCGGTGCCGACAGGGTCACTCCCACAGCCATTTGTGTCCCTAACATAGTCTCCTCCTGGGAAGAGCACTCCGCCTCAGACATTCCAACACACGTGCACCCAACACACACACAGACACACTGGGCCTATAGGGGACAGACCCACAGTAAGCCTGTCAGAGGGACACAGAGGGAGTTATTGCCAGCTCACACCCCAGCACTCAATCCCGGTCTGAAACACCACAGAAAATGCCCCAGACCTGCAGCGCTTTTATAATTTACATATAATGCACCAAAATAACTGATCCCCCCCCCCCGTTTTTCAACCTGATGCTTGTGCAGCAGTGTGAGGAAGGACCAGCGTCTCCGCAGCCTTGTGTAGTGAAAATGGCGCCGGGTTGTGTGCTGTGAGGGCTAAGCTTCGCCCCCGTAATTGTGCACTTCAGACCCGATCTTTTCAAATACATTTTTATACTGCCGGGGGTACAGACAGTGCCCTGGCACTATGTACGCTCTTGCCAGTTACTTATGTAGGTCATATATGCTGCCCATGGCGCCCCCCCCCCCCTGTGCCCTGCACCCTGTAGTGCCGCTGTGTGTGGGAGCATGGCGCGCAGCGTGCGAGCACTGCGTTACCTCAGAAGCCGTCACTGAAGTCTTCTTTTCTTCTACTCACCTGTCTTCGGACTTCTGGCTCTGCAACGGGGGTGACGGCGGCCTCTGGGAACGAGCATCTAGGCGTACCTAGCGATCAGACCCTCAGGAGCTAATGGTGTCCTGTAGCCAAAGAAGCAGAGCCTTTAAACTCACAGAAGTAGGTCTGACTTCTCTCCCCTAAGTCCCACGAAGCAGGAAGACTGTTGCCAGCAGTCTCCCTGAAAATTAAAAACCTAACATAAGTCTCTTTCAGATAAACTCAGTAGAGCTCCTCAGAGTGCATCCAGTCTCACTGGGCACAGATTCTAAACTGGAGGAGAGGCATAGAATGAGGAGCGAGTTCACACCCTTTGAAAGTCTTAAAGTGCCCATGTCTCCTGCGGATCCCGTCTATACCCCATGGTTCTTGATGTGACCCCAGCATCCTCTAGGACGTATGAGAAATCAGGCATACACTTTAAAGTATTTTGGTCAGTATAGATGTTGGAATAAATATAGACTAACAATAGGTATATAATATTCCCTTGTTCCTTTTTTTATAGGAGATTCTGGTTACCCTGCACGCTCCTGGCTACTGACTCCCATTTCCAAACCAACTCGGAGGCAGGATTTTGTGTATAATAAAGCGCACATTGCAAGTAGAGCAATAATAGAGTGTACATTTGGCATTCTCAAAAGTAGATTTCGTTGCCTGGATAAGTCAGGGGGCACCCTACTATATAGTCCACATAAAGTCTGTCAAATATTTTTAACATGTTGTGTTCTGCACAACATATGCCTGCGCCACAGGCTACCCACAGTTGTCAGACGCCTAAATCATCCTAACACTAAATTAACAAATGACGGAGAGGAGGAAATAAGGGGGGTGGCGAAAGTGGTGAGAGAAAATGTAATTAGAACCTATTTTGCAAATTAACGTCTACCATGCTCATTTTAGCACAGCCAGGTAGTACTGGTTATATATGCTATTGTTTTTGGTTAATGCAAAGTGCATTTTATCTAGGTTGGCGTTTATTGGCAAAACCATATGTTTATTCTGTTGAGTAACATTTTTAAAATGTTGAATATCAGTATATTGCAAACCACTGTTAAAAGTTTATCACGTCTTTACATGTGTACTGTTTTAAATGCACCGTTGCCATGTGTTGTAGTAATTTAGAATACAATTAAAGGTTAATCAGCACTGTCACCTTTTTTTGGCAGGTTTAGTGAACAAACCAATGTGTATAATATTTGCTATACAATATTATTCACATACAGGTCACACTTCTTGTATTTTTTTAGTTATTAAAAATGTGGCCCAGGTTAGTGTTTTGGGCCCAACATAGCACATAGTAAAGTAAAAATCAGAATTCAGCATCTAACTCATTACGCTGCTTTTGGGAAATGGGGTCCATTGCTCTTATTTTCCAATGTGAGGAAGATTTCTCAGTAATGTACAAGGTTCAAAGGGGGAGATAAGAGGCATTTGGTGTACGTCTACATTCCATGCTATCATGTGTAGTGTTAAAATTAACAAAGAATTACTTATTTTCTCCCCCAATGCTTCCTGCTGTCACTCGTCCCTAAGGTAGTCGCTTCCGGCTGAACACTAAGGAGGCGCCCCAGGCTGCCCACAAATTAGCTGGTTTAAGTGTTTCACACTTGGCCCTATCTCCGAAAATTGACTGTCCAAAAATTGGAGACTAGCTGTGTTTGCACCTTTGAGGCTACAGTTAGGCCAAATTAAAATGTAATTGTCATGGACAGTGTCAGGTTTTTATATGCCATACTGTTAACTGCATTTCATAGTTCTGTCTGAAGTAAGCAGAAAAATTGTGGGATGGTCATAACTGAATGCTATAAATAGACAATATTATATTGCACAACATACATAACATTTATGGAAATTAGTGCTTTGTGGGCATAACTTCTATAACCTGTATAGCAATGGGAGTCAACTTCGGTCCTCAACTAGCCACAACAGTTCATGTGTTTCATGCCACCTAGCAGTTGAACAGGTGTATGCATTACTCACACATTTTTAAAAAACCCCAGGAGGAACAAATTATTTCTGTTGGAATCTCGTGAGGAGACCTGGAAAACATGATCTGTTGGGGCAAATCGAGGACCAAGGTTGGAAACCAATGCTTTAGATGACAATTATCACCACAGTAACCATTGCAGGAAATGGCACTAATGCTTAGTGTATCCATGGTGACAAACAAACCAACATCCGCACAACATTTTAAATTCAAGGGCGGGCCCCATTTTTCGACCATTGATCCATGAAGGAGGCAGGTGACTGATTTATACTCATGGTCATGGAAAATTGTTTAAAACAAACCCAAAGGCCTTCTTTTTGAAAACACCAATAAATAGTCCTTGTTGTGTGATTTTATTTGTAGTCAACTGGAAGTACAGGTTGAGTATCCCATACCCAAATATTGCGAAATAGGGAATATTGAAATACGGGTTGTTGTTTTTTTTAAGATAGTAAAACCTTTGTTTTCTGATGGGACAATGTACACAAACTTTGTTTAATACACAACAATATTAAAAATATTTTATTATAAGACCCTCAGGCTATGTGTATAAGGTATATATAAAACATAAATGATTTTTATGTAAACAAACTTTGTTTAATGCAAAAAGTTATTAAAAATATTGCCTAAAATGACCTGCAGGCTGTGTGTATAAGGTGTATATGAAACACAAATGCATTCTGTGCTTAGACTTAGATCCCATCACAATGATATATCATTATGGTATGCAATTATTCCAAAATACAGAAAAATTAAATATTCAAAATACTTCTGGTCCCAAGCATTTTGGATAAGGGATACTCAACCTGTATCTAACTTCAAAGCGTGTCCCATAAGGGAGCCTTAGCATTTTAACAATTAGTCAAGCACATGTAGATTTTAACGGCTATCAGAAACTACAATTACAAACATTTATCAAGATTATTAACAAGCATGCACTTTATTTGAAATACAGCACATGTACACAGAAAGTTAATGATTTTTACAGATTTTGATGTGGTCAAACCTCCCCAACTTCCAGCACACTGTCTTACAAATCTATAAAAATTCTTTATAAATTAATAAAATCTAACACACTCACACCAGCTCCAAATATTTGTGACAACCAACACACTTTTCTACAGTAAGCACACACAACCATTAATGTACTGTGTGGGAGATTCAGCAAATAATTAGCACAAATAAATTAAGTATAACTGTGTTTACATGGACTCAGTAAATACACAAAAGACACATGCCTAAAATATACCTAAAATAATGTACTGTGATGAAATAAAACAGAAACACAATTTTAACAATTGAACATTTATCCAATTACTTTTGTAACAGTTGATAAGGTTTGATTGTTGCAAAAAAAACAACATTACAGGGACTGGTTCACACTATATCAACTTTTCAAAAACTGCCCCTAACACGTTGACGTAATCCCTAAATGGAACATGGATTTCACCTGAACACCCTGTATTTTGTTACAAGCAACATTATCTTGCAAGCTGTTGCAAAAGGGGAATAACTCATGTCGACCAAGTAGATGTCGACATTCTGACCATGTCTACCTGGTGCATGTTGACCAATAGCAGTCAACCTAGTGACTGTGTACCTATTAACCGTTTCCACAATTAACTACGTGAGGGAATCTCCTCAATCAATTTTGAAATTTTAGAGAAAAAGTCTACGCTGTCTTAGTTTGAGAATTTTTTTCCGATTTTTGGCCCTTGGGGCATGTTCCTCTGGGGAATTACATGCTTGTTCATGATCCTCTTCTGATAAGTTTTGTGTAAGCCTTTTTCTCTTCTTTAGGAGGGCCGGCTTGCTGGAACCAGTAGCAATAGAATTTTCTTGGTAAAACCCCTCTTCGGGTTCTTTAATTTTTAACTCCAGGAGTTTCTTCAAAGAATTGGCTATCGAACTTAAACTCGTGTTAATTTGGAGTGCATTTTGCTCTTGGATCCCTATCAATGTGCAGAGTGTACTCTTAATATTGTCCAAACCTTCCACCACATGCCCAATTTCACCATGTAAGACTTCTTTAAAATCAGACATGGAAGTTAAAAACATATTGTTCATATGCTGAAATAGAGGGTTGCTTGCCAAGTCAATGTGTGTTGGATTATTAATTTGCCCATGCTCTTTGCTTGTTTCCCCTCCAAAAATGGTTGATTGGTTGGACTGCTCGGCATTCTCATTAAATGGTTCTGAAATGGGACTATTTTCAGATACATAAAAACAATCAGAGTATGCTCCTTCTTCCATATTCATAACATTTTCAAGGGTACAGTATTCCCTTTCCAACGGCTCGTCTCCCAAAATGACAATCTCTGAGGAATTGGTTGCTAAAACAATAAAAAAAGGTTAGACCCAAGTAAAAAAACAACAACATAACCACCCAACATCGTAAAAACAAACCTAGAAAACAATTATGCATAAGTTGCAGAAATCTACAAGTGTAAAAAAAATAGTAACATACAATTATTTACAATGAAAACACCTGTAATGTGTACTTTCCTTGATCATTACATATTTATGCATTATTTACTTGCTAACAATGAAACAATTACTCAAATTCAAATGCGGGAGAAAATAAAAAACGTGCACGCATGTGTTTGATAAGATAGGTTGTCCAGACGCCATAGGTTTTTGCATAGGGATGGGTTTTATTGAGCCAATCAGGCTAATTGAGTCTGTTGAAGTTGCACAATTATACAGTATTCTAAAATCAAAGATAATATATGATTTAGGCATATGCAAGACAAACCCATCCATGTTCTGCAGAGTCGACCATTTGACATGGTGGCCTACATTCTAATTTCAAGCAGAAGACAAGAACATGTTTTAACGCACAAAAGCCTTTCCCAGAATTAAACAAAAAAAAAAGTCACCTGGAACTGTCTCAAGTGTCGGAATGGAAGTCTGTAGCTCAATTAAATCCATAGTCATTTGTGGAGGATTTACTTTGGTTGCTTGTTGCACTTCTAAAAAGAGGATAATTGTAAAAAAAAAAAAATACATGAAATGTGAGTCAAAATAGCTTTCTAAGAAGCATTGCCCATAATAGCTAGAACATGAGTATTGAGCAAAGTGTAAGTTCCAGTTTCCGGAGGTTACAGATGCAGTTGGTGATATTTTAAATACAAAGAGAATCTGCTGACAAACAAGGTTTCCTATAGGCCATGTCAAAAGTATATATGCAGAGGACTCACTGAGGGTAAATGAGACTTAAAATGGCAAAAGCAAAAAAACAAGTGGACTATCATAGAGGGGTAGGAGCCTTTAAGTAAAAAAGTAGAACATCACCACTTTGATTTAATGTTCATTCATTAATGGGGACAGTATTGTTAGTGTTTTGCCTATCAAAAGACAAACAAAGTTAAATCAAACTAATTGTTTACACTAAAAAGATTCTGATCATAACGATGAGAAAAAAGAGTCTTGAAGTGAGCATATACTCATCAACCCCGGCTCCAGTTGACCATGCACAGACAAACTAGCTCAGTAGAGTTTCAAAACCTAATACAAACCTTAACTAAGCCACTATCTTAATCAAACTGAAAATAAATATTCCTTAATGCAAAAACAAAAAACATTATCCTTGAGCCTGCCACTTTAAAAAAAACAAAAAACCCTAACTTCTTGGGTTCAGATTATTACCCCAAATAAGAAAAATAAATTAATTAAAGTTTCCAAAAATTAACTATTAATAATTTAACCGACCTTCAGTGTTCATAGTTTACCTGGTAAACAGTTTTTAGATGACCCTTGACAGTTGGAAGCTACAAAAATAGAGAAAAAGAAAATTTAAAATGTGGTAATTATTAATTAAAATGTTTTAAGTCAATGAAGATTTTTGCCGGTTAAAAATAAAAATGGCACATGCGGCATAAGGAGTCACAGAAGAGGTGCGCGCTGTGCCCTCCGTGTCCCTCCTTCACAAAACAGTGGGGGAGCACGGGAGGGTAATTTGTACCTGGCACTGGAGGAGCATATTTGGCACTTGAGGGGGGGGGACATATGTGGCACTGAGGGGTCAGATCTTGCAGTATGAGGGCATATCTAGGACCGTGGGGGCATATCTGGCACTGTGGGGGCATATCTGGTATGAGGGCTGTGTACGGCTAGAGCTGCATTTCCCACCCTCGGTTTATATTCGAGTCGACTTATACTCAAGTATATACGGTATGTAACTTTCACAAAGAGCTTCTACAACATCTGTGCCAATATTGATGGGATCCAAAGCAGACATGACTGTTAATGGCCACAAACTTAGTATAATACAGCTACAAACATACCATCTAAAGATAAAAAAACAAACATTCATGCTGCATTTGCACTGTTACCCTGCCATGCTAAACTGTCCACCCTACACATCTATAGGTACCTTGGGTCATACCAGAATATAACACACATACCAAATAAACACAGAGGGGGGTAAAAAAAAGGACGTAAATACAATTGCATATCACAGCACTTGGATAAGTAAAAAAAAAAAGTATGTTAACGTGGTAAACAAGTGACCATTGCACCCTCCACCACAGTGCAGGGCAACTAATGTATTTGCCATTAGCCCAGCAAAGTCCGTCTAAACCATGGATAGTTTGCAGAGCTGTCCTCAGCACTTAGGTTGACACTCATGTCTACCAAAGTGTTGTCAACCTAATGACCCATACCCTTCCTACACCAAACATGGAAGATTAATAGATAGTGAAAAATGAAAACATAAAGTTACGATACTAACCTTTTTCTTTGTTTTTTGTTTTTTTGGAGATACCACCATTGCCTTCTTTACTATAGGCCATCTGGATTTGATCTGTGTCAATTGAGAAAACCAAGAACAAATCAGACGCTTAAATTAACACAATCTCAAAACTAGCATACTAACCTAAATACTGTTGTCATCCAATGATGACATAGATGCATTTAGTGTCAGAGAAGGGTTTATTAAGGATTATCCTCCTAAAGTTAGAATTGAACACAAAGTTACAAAAAAACACCAGGCAGGCACAACAAATAGAGACAGTGAAATCACATCTATATACACACACACTAGTATAACCCAAAACAACATTGTATAGGGCTGGAGTACCCATATATGCATGAATTTTCCAGAAAAAAAATATTGCAAATAAAAAAAATACTAACATATAGGCAAAATACAGACCACCAAAAATAGACATAATAAAATAACAGACAAATGGATATGCATCCAAAAATACCTGCTAAATACCTGGGCGAAAACACATTGGTGCACTCAAAAATAATTGTAAATACGCATTCAGACCACTGTGTTACGATTGTCAGCAAAGCCAGGTAATTTTAACACCACCTGCTTTTAATGTAAATCCCAATTACATATAAAAAAAAAAAAAAAGAATAAAAACCAACAACTCACCAGATATTGTTGTATTCTTCCCCGTGTCCAATCCACCTGGAACTCCAACTACAGAGGCTAATTTAATGATTCCCTGTAGTCTTTGCTCCCAATGTAGGTAGTCAAAAATTTTGGCAGGTCCACCACCAGTACCACTTACATAGTTTTTCTCCTCAGCCATTTTCTTTTTAACTGTACTTTTGCAATCGTGGTATCTCTTGCGACACACAATCGCCGTGCGTATACAGGTGCCAAGGGAGCTAACATTTTTTGCTATGTCACGCCAAATTGCCTCCTTACACTCGACGGAATAATTTAGGCCTCCAGGTCGTCCAAATAATTTATCATAATTTCTCAATACTCCATCGATGAGGGTCTCATTTTCTTCAGTGGTGAATTTGTGGGAGCGCAGACGCTCCTCAGAATTTCTCTTTGTTTTTTTCTTTTTGAGCGTCTGAGGTTTATCCGAGGTATCAAGCTGATGAAACATGCCAACACTTTCTTCTTCATTTTGAACAGATGAGCATTCACCAGACATTATGCCTATAATGTATTAAAAAAAATAAAAATAAAAAAACAGCATACTACATAGGTGAGCGGTACAGAACAATTGTGGACTAACAAATCAAAGCTGACCTCATACCAGTGTACACATTAATCAATAAAGATACCTAGGGTTTTCAATAAAAACAAATTTACAAATACTGTTTTGGATATTGCACACGTAGATACATCGTGAGGCAAACCTATCTTTCAAAACAGTGAGTGAGGTTAAATAGCACGATTAGGTGTTTGGATAACCGCAATATATTTAATAAAAAAAAAAAAAAAAAAGAATTTACTTACCGGAAAATCTATTTCTCGTAGTCCGTAGTGGATGCGGGGGACTCCGTAAGGACCATGGGGAATAGACGGGCTCAGCAGGAGACATGGGCACTTTAAGAAAGAATTTAGATTCTGGTGTGCTCTGACTCTTCCCTCTATGACCTCAGTTAGCAAAACTGTGCCCGGAAGAGCTGACAGTACAAGGAAAGAATTTAGGGAATCCAGGGTAAGACTCATACCAGCCACACCAATCACACCGTATAACTTGTGATAACTTTACCCAGTTAACAGTAAGAACAATTATAGAGCATCAGATAAACCCTGAT
This sequence comes from Pseudophryne corroboree, assembly GCF_028390025.1. Lineage (NCBI taxonomy): Eukaryota > Metazoa > Chordata > Amphibia > Anura > Myobatrachidae > Pseudophryne > Pseudophryne corroboree. Next base: position 131,179,071 of record NC_086452.1, read on the forward strand.
GCAACTATAACATAACCCTTATTTAAGCAATATATACAAGCATTGCAGAAGAAGTCCGCACTTGGGACGGGCGCCCAGCATTCACTACGGACTACGAGACATAGATTTACCGGTAAGTAAAATCTTATTTTCTCTAACATCCTAGTGGATGCTGGGGACTCCGTAAGGACCATGGGGATTATACCAAAGCTCCCAAACGGGCTGGAGAGTGCGGATGACTCTGCAGCACCGAATGAGAAAACACAAGGTCCTCCTCAGCCAGGGTATCAAACTTGTAGAACTTTGCAAAGGTGTTTGAACCTGACCAAGTAGCCGCTCGGCAAAGCTGTAATGCCAAGACCCCTCGGGCAGCCGCCCAAGAAGAGCCCACCTTCCTTGTGGAATGGCCCTTAACTGATTTAGGCAGCGGCAACCCAGCCGCAGAATGAGCCTGCTGAATCGTGTTACAGATCCAGCGAGCAATAGTTTGCTTTGAAACAGGCGCCCCAAGCTTGTTGGAAGCATACAGGATAAACAAAGATTCTGTTTTCCTGACCTTAGCCGTTCTGGCTAAGCCCTGACCACATCCAGTGACTCGGAATCCTCCAAGTCAGTAGTAGCCACAGGCACCACAATAGGTTGGTTTATATGAAAGGATGAAACCACTTTCAGCAGAAATTGTGGGCGGGTCCGCAATTCTGCTCTATCCGCATGGAAAAACAGATAAGGTCTTTTATTTGACAAAACCGCCAATTCTGACCCACGCCTAGCCGAAGCCAAGGCTAATAGCATGACCACCTTCCACGTGAGATATTTTACTTCCACCGTTCTGAGTGGTTCAAACCAGTGTGATTTCAGGAAACTCAACACCACGTTAAGATGCAAAATATGCAGCACTCCCTTTACAAACGTCTGAACTTCAGGCAGAGAAGCCAGTTCTTTTTGAAAGAAAATGGATAAGGCCGAAATCTGAACCTTGATGGAACCCAATTGAAGGTCCAAAGTCACTCCCGACTGTAGGAAGTGAAGGAAACAGGCCAGCTGGAATTCCTCCATAGGGGCATTCCTGGCCTCCCACCAAGCCACATATTTTCGCCATATATGGTGATAATGTTGAGCCGTCACATCCTTCCTAGCCTCTATCAGCGTAGGAATGACCTCAGCCTTTTTCTGCAAGGATCCGGCGTTCAACCGCCATGCCGTCAAACGCAGCCGCGGTAAGTCTTGGAACAGACAGGGCCCCTGTTGCACAAGTCCTGTCTTAGAGGCTGAGGCCACGGGTCCTCTGTGAGCATTTCTTGCAGATCTGGATACCAAGTCCTTCTTGGCCAATCCGGAACAATGAGTATTGTTCTCACTACTCTTTTTCTTATGATTCTCAGCACCTTGGGGATGAGAGGAAGAGGAGGAAATACATAGACCGACTGGAACACCCATGGTGTCACCAGTGCATCCACAGCTATTGCCTGAGGGTCTCTTGACCTGGCGCAATATCTCTGCAGCTTTTTGTTGAGGCGGGATGCCATCATGTCCACCTGTGGCAGTTCCCACCGACTTGCAATCTGCGTGAAGACTTCTTGATGAAGTCCCCACTCTCCCGGGTGGAGGTCGTGCCTGCCGAGGAAGTCTGCTTCCCAGTTGTCCACTCCCAGAATGAACACTGCTGACAGTGCGCTTACGTGATTCTCCGCCCAGCGAAGAATTCTGGTGGCTTCTACCATCGCCACCCTGCTCCTTCTGCCGCCTTGGCGGTTTCCCTGAGCCACTGCAGTGATGTTGTCTGACTGAATCAGAACCGGTTGGTTGCGAAGCAGGGACTCCGCTTGACGTAGGGCGTTGTATATGGCCCTTAGTTCCAGGATGTTGATGTGAAGGCAAGTCTCCTGACTTGACCACAGCCCTTGGAAATTTCTTCCCTGTGTGACTGCCCCCAACCCTCGGAGGCTTGCATCCGTGGTCACCAGGACCCAGTTCTGAATGCCGAATCTGCAACCTTCGAGAAGGTGAGCACTCTGCAGCCACCACAGGAGAGACACCCTGGCCCTGAGGGATAGGGAGATTAACCGATGCATCTGCAGATGCGATCCGGATCACTTGTCCAGTAAATCCCATTGGAAGGTCCTCGCATGGAACCTGCCGAAGGGAATGGCCTCCTCTGATGCCACCATCCTTCTCAGGACTCGAGTGCAGTGATGCACTGACACCTGTTTTGGTTTTAATAGATTCCTGACCCGTGTCATGAGCTCCTGAGCTCTCTCTATCGGGAGATAAACCCTTTTCTGGTCTGTGTCTAGGATCATGCCTAGGAGAGGCAGATGAGCTGTAGGAACCAACTGCGACTTTGGAATATATAGAATCCAGCCGTGTTGCCGTTACACTTCCAGAGAAAGTGATACGCTGTTCAGCAACTGCACTCTTGATCTCGCTTTTGTGAGGAGATCGTCCAAGTACGGGATAATAGTGACACCTTGCTTCCGCAGGAGCACCATAATTTCCGCACTAACCTTGATGAATATTCTTGGGGCCGTGGAGAGACCAAACGGCAACGTCTGAAATTGGTAATGACAATCCCGTACCGCAATTCTGAGGTACGCCTGATGAGGTGGATAAATGGGGACATGAAGGTATGCATCCTTTATGTCCCGAGTCACCATAAAATATCCCCCTTTCAGGCTTGCAATGACCACTCTTCGCAATTCCATCTTGAACTTGAACCTTTTCAGGTATATGTTCAGGGATTTTAAATTCAATATGGGTCTGACTGAACCGTCTGGTTTCGGGACTACAACATAGTCGAATAATAACCCCTCCTTGTTGAAGGAGGGGAACCTTGACCACCACCTGTTGAAGATACAATTTGTGAATTGCAGTTAACACTGTTTCCCTCTCGTGGGGGGAAGCCGGCAGGGCCGTCGGTGAGGGGGCATCTCCTCAAAGTCCGCTTGTATCCCTGAGACACAATATCTATTGCCCAGGGATCTAGCAGGGAGTGAACCCACTTGTGGCTGAACTTACGAAGGCGTGCCCCCACGGGCCTAGCTCCGCCTGTGGAGCCACAGCGACATTCGGTGGATTTTGTAGAGGCCGGGGAGGACGTCTGTTCCTGGGAACTAGCTGTGTTGTGCAGCTTCTTTCCTCTGCCCCTGCCTCTGGCAATAAAGGACGCACCTCGGACTTTCTTGATTCTTTGTTTGAAAGGATGCAATCGATAATGTCGTGCTTTCCTAGGCTGTGCAGGAATATTAGGCAAAATAACAGAATTACCAGCTATAGCTGTGGAGACCAGGTCCGAGAACCCTTTTCCACACAATCCTCAGCCTTACATATGCCTCTTAAGTCGGCATCATCTGTCCATTGCATATTCTACAGGACACGTCAAGCAGAAATCGACATATCTTTGACTCTAGGACCCAGTAGACTCATGTCTCTTTGGGCCTGTTTTTTATATATATATATATATATATATATATATATATATATCTTAAGACAGCATCTTTAATATATATATCTCTATATATACATACTAGGGTCTCAAGCCCTGCTGATAAGGTACCTGTCCACGCTGCCACATCGCTATAAACCCATGCCAACACAATCGCCGGTCTGAGTAGTGTACCAGAATGTGCACGCTTTCTGCAGGAACCCTGAGGATAGCTGTTACGTCAGGGCTACCTTTTGGGCAAACGTGACACCCTAGGGGAAGATTCCCATCGTATCCTGGCCCTAGTGGGGAAAGGATACTCCCTGAGAATTTTTTGTGGGAAGCTGCAGTCTCTTGTCTGGAGATTCCCGCTCTTTTTCATCATGAGAGGAGGGAAATTTACCTCAGCTTTCTTCCCCTTAAACATGTGTACCCTTGTGTCAGGGACAGATGAGTCATCAGTGATATGCAAATCATCTTTTATTACAATAATAATATATTGAATACTTTTCAGCCATTTTGGCTGTAACTTTGCATTATCATAGTCGACACTGGAGTCAGACTCCGTGTCGATATCAGTGTCTATTAATTTGGATAGTGATCATTGAGAGACTCTGAAGGTCTCTGCGACATAGGGACAGACATGGGTAGATTCCCTGTCTGTTCTCTAATCTTTTGTGCAATAAATTCACCTTAGCACTTAATTACACATATACAAACAGGTGTCGGCGTTGTCGACGGAGATACCCTCTCACACACATTTGCTCCATCTCCTCCTTAGGAGAGCCTTTTACCTCAGACATGTCGACACACACGTACCGACACCACACACTCAGGGAATGCTCATCTGAAGACAATTCCCCCATAAGGCCCTTTGGAGAGACAGAGAGAGAGTATGCCAGCACACACCCCAGCGCTATAAACCCAGGAATAACACAGTAACTTAATGTTAACCCAGTAGCTGCTGTTTATATTGATTTTTGAACCTAATTATGTGCCCCCCCCCTCTCTTTTTACCCTCTTCTACCGTGTAACTGCAGGGGAGAGGCTGGGGAGCTTCCTCTCAGCGGTGCTGTGGAGAAAAAACATGGCGCTGGTGAGTGCTGAGGAAGAAGCCCCGCCCCCACGACGGCGGACTTTTGACCCGCTTTCATGTACAATTTTCATGTCCAAACGTTCACTTTTGCAATTGAAAAAACCAGTTGTGAGTGCCATTTTTAAAAAATAAACAAAATTTCATATATATATATATATATAAGAAAATGTATAGACTAGTGCGCTTCTTCAGGGATCGACCGTAAAAGTGGAATCCTTTTCCGTATAGGTAAAATTGCTGATACAATAGCCTCAAAAGGTTAATGACACAGTCTTACAAGCTTAAATAAGTCTTAATAGGCACCCTCCACTCTTCAGGGCGGCAGCTCAGTTCCTCAGTATACCAAAGGTATATGGCATGGGTTCTGTAGCAAAAAGAGGAGAAGAACAAGCGCCTATGGTGCAATAAGTTTTTATATGTGTTTGGATGACACTGTGGCGGAATACATATGCGTACCAGATAATTTCTTTAAATCACGTCAAATAGATAGAGGTCGGTCAGAATATTTCTTGCTGGCAACACCATCTATGAATCAAAGAAGACGAGATCGCCACATGGCGTAGTATTTCAGGATAAATGGCAATCTCCCCCAAAAACTTATATATGCGTACCAGATAATTTCTTTAAACCACGTCAAATAAATAGGTGTCAGTCAGAATATTTCTTGCTGGCAACACCATCTAAGAATCAAAGAAGACGAAATCGCCACATGGCGTAGTATTTCAGGGTAAACGACAATCTCCCCCAAAACAACTTAATAGGCGTACCAGATTTAGATGTGTAATCAGCATAAACATCTAGTGATCATGTGTCCAGAAGTCTCCCATTCAATCCAGTACGCAGAGTAGTTGTAAAACCAGTCGGAAGACTAGGAAATTTATTCAAATTAATGGCCCGTCAAGCAACGTTTCGGTTTTATTTGAAAAACCGTCTTCAGGCTTACATGTAAGTTAGATTTGGGTGTGGTGAGTTCAATCTGCGGGACGTCATACAAATCCCTTTGTATGAAGCCACTGAGCCCGGCTGCTGAGGGAGAGCTCGGGAGTGGAAGCCGCACGGTCAGGGGATCTCTGCGGGAGCTGGCGAGAAACGCTTCCTGAGCACTGCAGACAGGCCGGCCGGCTGACATGACGTCCCGCAGATTGAACTCACCACACCCAAATCTAACTTACATGTAAGCCTGAAGACGGTTTTTCAAATAAAACCGAAACGTTGCTTGACGGGCCATTAATTTGAATAAATTTCCTAGTCTTCCGACTGGTTTTACAACTACTCTGCGTACTGGATTGAATGGGAGACTTCTGGACACATGATCACTAGATGTTTATGCTGATTACACATCTAAATCTGGTACGCCTATTAAGTTGTTTTGGGGGAGATTGTCGTTTACCCTGAAATACTACGCCATGTGGCGATTTCGTCTTCTTTGATTCTTAGATGGTGTTGCCAGCAAGAAATATTCTGACTGACACCTATTTATTTGACGTGGTTTAAAGAAATTATCTGGTACGCATATATAAGTTTTTGGGGGAGATTGCCATTTATCCTGAAATACTACGCCATGTGGCGATCTCGTCTTCTTTGATTCATAGATGGTGTTGCCAGCAAGAAATATTCTGACCGACCTCTATCTATTTGACGTGATTTAAAGAAATTATCTGGTACGCATATGTATTCCGCCACAGTGTCATCCAAACACATATAAAAACTTATTGCACCATAGGCGCTTGTTCTTCTCCTCTTTTTGCTATATATATATATATATATATATATATATACACACACACATACACACATATACAAACATATATGTCTGTGTATGGATACATACAGGTACGTGTACATCTATGTGTGTATATACACACACACACGCACATATGTACAGAAACACATATCTGTACACAAACACACACATATGTGTGTGTGGTGTGCGGTGAGGTCAGTGGCTGGTGAGGCACTACAGCCATAATTTCCGCCGAATCATGCAGATGACCCCTACCTCCGCCTTAGCCAATGCCCGCTACTACCTCTGAGTCTATGGACGCTTCCAACGCCAATGGCTTACACACTCGGCCACCATCAACTGACCCAGCCCTCCGCCACTAATTTGCATCTCAGTCCGATGCCGCCAATGCCCGCTACCTGCCTGCTCATCATATTTGTGATATATTGTAAATTTTTATAGAAAATAAAAATTAAAGGATAAGGTTCTGAATGGGTTAAAAAAATGATTTAAAAAAAATGCGTGAGGTCCCCCCTCCTAAGTATAACCAGCCTCGGGCTCTTTGAGCCAGTCCTGGTTGTTTAAATACTGGGGAAAAAATTGGGACTGGGGTTCCCCGTATTTAGACAACCAGCCCTGGGCTCTTAAACGGTCCTGGTTCCAAAAATACGGGGGACAAAAGATGTATGGGTCCCCCGTATTTTTAAAACCAGCACCGGGCTCCACTAGCCAGGGACATAATGCCACAGCCGGGGGACACATTTATGTAGGTCCCTGCGGCCGTGGCATTACCCCCCCCAACTAGTCACCCCTAGCCGAGGTTCCCTGGAGGAGTGGGGACCCCTTAAATCTAGGGGTCTCCCCCCCTCCAGGCACCCATGGGCCAGGGGTGAAGCCCGAGGCTGTCCCCAGCACCCCTGGGCAGTGGGTGCCAGGCTGATAGTCATGCGTGTAAAAAAAGAATATTGGTTTTTGTTGTGGAACTACAAGGCCCAGCAAGCCTCCCCCGCTTGCTGGTACTTGGAGAACCTCAAGTACCAGCATGTGCGGAAATAACGGGCCCGCTGGTACCTGTAGTTCTACAACAACAAAAATACCCAAATAAAAACACAACTCACACACCGTGACAGTAAAAATGTATTAAATCACACACACTCACACATACTTACCTACATCCCACGCTGGTCACATCCACTTGTCCAGTAGAATCCAATAGGAGTACCTGGAAAAATGAGAGAGATTACTTACCTACATCCCACGCCGATCACGTCCACTTGCCCATGTAGAATCCAATAGGGCCGGTACCTGTAAAAATAAATAGAATTAAATAAAGAAGATACTTATGACACAGAATGTGTGTCATAAATATGTTCTTTGTATTATTTTAATAACTAATCACTGCCTCCCCTGACTGCATGTCCCAGATTTTATATATATATATATATATATATATATATAGATATGTATATATTATAGATATATATGTATATATTATAGAGAGAGAGAGAGGGAGAGCAATAAATCAATCAGCGGCACTCGGGGTCTTGTTACAGCAAGCAAGTGTATTAAATTTCACGGCATAGAAACCAAAGTTTTGGGACAAACACGTCCCTTTGACAATGTTATTCACCTTGACAAAGGGACGTGTTTGTCCCAAAACGTTGGTTTCTATGCCGTGAACTTTAATACACTTGCTTGCTGTAACAAGACCCCGAGTGCCGCTGATTGATTTATTGCTCTCTACCTAACACATCTGCACCAGAGCCCATATCTCCAGTGGTGGGAGTGCCTATATATATATATATATATATATATATATATACATGTATATATATATATATGTATATATATATATATGTATATATGTATATATATATATGTATATATATGTATATATGTATATATATATATGTATATATATATATATATGTATATATATATATATATGTATATATATATATATATGTATATATGTATATACACACAACTAGCAAGAGCTATGGGAATATACAGCCTGTGCCATTTAACATTGTGAGCAGATTTCTACCCAAAAACCCCCCCACAAGCAAACACATAACATACACAACCAAGGCACAGCGTGAAGCCCAGATGCAGATCAAAAATCATACCCAGGGGGACAGTGTGGAGAGATCTCTACCCTTCCGAAGCCTGCGCTACAACTCACCTCACAGACGCCGCACACACACACAGCGGAGGCGGAGCGCATTCGTTCCTACCAACCACGCATGCGCCATCCTAACTCCCGAACTGCACGCTGGGAGTTGCTGGATGGCGCATGCGTGGAAGCAGCGACTGCGGCCGAAGCGGACACTCGTTATGGGAGGACGCTTATCACTGGAGGGGTGAGATAACGTGTTCCCATAACGCATAGACAAATGATAGTAAATTTACTCGAAAGCTGGACCCGCTTCACCGCGAAAATGCAGTGAAACGGCACACTGAACATAAAGAACCTTAGGGACATTTTAATAAATCTACCCCACAGTGACTCAGTCACATACCATATCTGTGTGCACTGCTCAGGCTCAGGACAGTGTGCTGCATCATCTATTATCTATATATAATATTATATATATCTGTCTGACTGCTCAGCTCACACAGCTTATAATTGTGGGGGAGACTGGGGAGCACTACTGCAGTGCCAGTTATAGGTTATAGCAGGAGCCAGGAGTACATAATATATTATATAGTGAGTGACCACCAGACACACAGTGCAGTTTATTTAATATATCCGTTCTCTGCCTGAAAAAAGCGATACACACAGTGACTCAGTCAGTCACATACCATATCTGTGTGCACTGCTCAGGCTCAGGCCAGTGTGCTGCATCATCTATTATCTATATATAATATTATATATATCTGTCTGACTGCTCAGCTCACACAGCTTATAATTGTGGGGGAGACTGGGGAGCACTACTGCAGTGCCAGTTATAGGTTATAGCAGGAGCCAGGAGTACATAATATATTATATAGTGAGTGACCACCAGACACACAGTGCAGTTTATTTAAAATATCCGTTCTCTGCCTGAAAAAAGCGATACACACAGTGACTCAGTCAGTCACATACCATATCTGTGTGCACTGCTCAGGCTCAGGCCAGTGTGCTGCATCATCTATTATCTATATATAATATTATATATATCTGTCTGACTGCTCAGCTCACACAGCTTATAATTGTGGGGGAGACTGGGGAGCACTACTGCAGTGCCAGTTATAGGTTATAGCAGGAGCCAGGAGTACATAATATATTATATAGTGAGTGACCACCAGACACACAGTGCAGTTTATTTAATATATCCGTTCTCTGCCTGAAAAAAGCGATACACACAGTGACTCAGTCAGTCACATACCATATCTGTGTGCACTGCTCAGGCTCAGGCCAGTGTGCTGCATCATCTATATATATTATATATCTGTCTGACTGCTCAGCTCACACAGCTTATAATTGTGGGGGAGACTGGGGAGCACTACTGCAGTGCCAGTTATAGGTTATAGCAGGAGCCAGGAGTACATATTATATTAAAATTAAACAGTGCACACTTTTGCTGCAGGAGTGCCACTGCCAGTGTGACTGACCAGTGACCTGACCACACTGACCACCAGTATAGTTAGTAGTATACTTATATTGTGATTGCCTGAAAAAGTTAAACACTCGTCGTGTGACTTCACTTGTGTGTTTTTTTTTTTTTTATTCTATAAAAATAAAACTCATTCTGCTGACAGACAGTGTCCAGCAGGTCCGTCATTATATAATATATAATATATACCTGTCCGGCTGCAGTAGTGATATATATATATTTTTTATATCATTTATCATCCAGTCGCAGCAGACACAGTACGGTAGTTCACGGCTGTGGCTACCTCTGTGTCTCTGCACTCGGCAGGCAGTCCGTCCATAATTGTAATACCACCTAACCGTGGATTTTTTTCATTCTTCTTTATACATACATAGTTACATAGACATCTTCTCTTTATCAACCAGTCTATATTAGCTGCAGACACAGTACAGTACGGTAGTTCACGGCTGTGGCTACCTCTGTGTCTGCACTCGGCAGGCAGTCCGTCCATAATTGTATACCACCTAACCGTGGTTTTTTTTCATTCTTATTTATACATACATAGTTACATAGACATCTTCTCTTTATCAACCAGTCTATATTAGCTGCAGACACAGTACAGTACGGTAGTTCACGGCTGTGGCTACCTCTGTGTCTGCACTCGGCAGGCAGTCCGTCCATAATTGTATACCACCTAACCGTGGATTTTTTTCAGTCTTCTTTATACATACATAGTTACATAGACATCTTCTCTTTATCAACCAGTCTATATTAGCTGCAGACACAGTACAGTACGGTAGTTCACGGCTGTGGCTACCTCTGTGTCTGCAGTCGGCAGGCAGTCCATAATTGTATACTAGTATCCATCTCCATTGTTTACCTGAGGTGCCTTTTAGTTGTGCCTATTAAAATATGGAGAACAAAAATGTTGAGGTTCCAAAATTAGGGAAAGATCAAGATCCACTTCCACCTCGTGCTGAAGCTGCTGCCACTAGTCATGGCCGAGACGATGAAATGCCAGCAACGTCGTCTGCCAAGGCCGATGCCCAATGTCATAGTACAGATCATGTCAAATCCAAAACACCAAATATCAGAAAAAAAAGGACTCCAAAACCTAAAATAAAATTGTCGGAGGAGAAGCGTAAACTTGCCAATATGCCATTTACCACACGGAGTGGCAAGGAACGGCTGAGGCCCTGGCCTATGTTCATGGCTAGTGGTTCAGCTTCACATGAGGATGGAAGCACTCAGCCTCTCGCTAGAAAAATGAAAAGACTCAAGCTGGCAAAAGCAGCACAGCAAAGAACTGTGCATTCTTCGAAATCCCAAATCCACAAGGAGAGTCCAATTGTGTCGGTTGCGATGCCTGACCTTCCCAACACTGGACGTGAAGAGCATGCGCCTTCCACCATTTGCACGCCCCCTGCAAGTGCTGGAAGGAGCACCCGCAGTCCAGTTCCTGATAGTCAGATTGAAGATGTCAGTGTTGAAGTACACCAGGATGAGGAGGATATGGGTGTTGCTGGCGCTGGGGAGGAAATTGACCAGGAGGATTCTGATGGTGAGGTGGTTTGTTTAAGTCAGGCACCCGGGGAGACACCTGTTGTCCGTGGGAGGAATATGGCCGTTGACATGCCAGGTGAAAATACCCAAAAAATCAGCTCTTCGGTGTGGAGGTATTTCACCAGAAATGCGGACAACAGGTGTCAAGCCGTGTGTTCCCTTTGTCAAGCTGTAATAAGTAGGGGTAAGGACGTTAACCACCTCGGAACATCCTCCCTTATACGTCACCTGCAGCGCATTCATAATAAGTCAGTGACAAGTTCAAAAACTTTGGGTGACAGCGGAAGCAGTCCACTGACCAGTAAATCCCTTCCTCTTGTAACCAAGCTCACGCAAACCACCCCACCAACTCCCTCAGTGTCAATTTCCTCCTTCCCCAGGAATGCCAATAGTTCTGCAGGCCATGTCACTGGCAATTCTGACGAGTCCTCTCCTGCCTGGGATTCCTCCGATGCATCCTTGCGTGTAACGCCTACTGCTGCTGGCGCTGCTGTTGTTGCCGCTGGGAGTCGATGGTCATCCCAGAGGGGAAGTCGTAAGCCCACTTGTACTACTTCCAGTAAGCAATTGACTGTTCAACAGTCCTTTGCGAGGAAGATGAAATATCACAGCAGTCATCCTACTGCAAAGCGGATAACTGAGGCCTTGGCATCCTGGGTGGTGAGAAACGTGGTTCCGGTATCCATCATTACTGCAGAGCCAACTAGAGACTTGTTGGAGGTACTGTGTCCCCGGTACCAAATACCATCTAGGTTCCATTTCTCTAGGCAGGCGATACCGAAAATGTACACAGACCTCAGAAAAAGAGTCACCAGTGTCCTAAAAAATGCAGCTGTACCCAATGTCCACTTAACCACGGACATGTGGACAAGTGGAGCAGGGCAGGGTCAGGACTATATGACTGTGACAGCCCACTGGGTAGATGTATGGACTCCCGCCGCAAGAACAGCAGCGGCGGCACCAGTAGCAGCATCTCGCAAACGCCAACTCTTTCCTAGGCAGGCTACGCTTTGTATCACCGGTTTCCAGAATACGCACACAGCTGAAAACCTCTTACGGCAACTGAGGAAGATCATCGCGGAATGGCTTACCCCAATTGGACTCTCCTGTGGATTTGTGGCATCGGACAACGCCAGCAATATTGTGTGTGCATTAAATATGGGCAAATTCCAGCACGTCCCATGTTTTGCACATACCTTGAATTTGGTGGTGCAGAATTTTTTAAAAAACGACAGGGGCGTGCAAGAGATGCTGTCGGTGGCCAGAAAAATTGCGGGACACTTTCGGCGTACAGGCACCACGTACAGAAGACTGGAGCACCACCAAAAACTACTGAACCTGCCCTGCCATCATCTGAAGCAAGAAGTGGTAACGAGGTGGAATTCAACCCTCTATATGCTTCAGAGGTTGGAGGAGCAGCAAAAGGCCATTCAAGCCTATACAATTGAGCACGATATAGGAGGTGGAATGCACCTGTCTCAAGTGCAGTGGAGAATGATTTCAACGTTGTGCAAAGTTCTGATGCCCTTTGAACTTGCCACACGTGAAGTCAGTTCAGACACTGCCAGCCTGAGTCAGGTCATTCCCCTCATCAGGCTTTTGCAGAAGAAGCTGGAGACATTGAAGGAGGAGCTAACACGGAGCGATTCCGCTAGGCATGTGGGACTTGTGGATGCAGCCCTTAATTCGCTTAACAAGGATTCACGGGTGGTCAATCTGTTGAAATCAGAGCACTACATTTTGGCCACCGTGCTCGATCCTAGATTTAAAGCCTACCTTGGATCTCTCTTTCCGGCAGACACAAGTCTGCTGGGGTTGAAAGACCTGCTGGTGACAAAATTGTCAAGTCAAGCGGAACGCGACCTGTCAACATCTCCTCCTTCACATTCTCCCGCAACTGGGGGTGCGAGGAAAAGGCTCAGAATTCCGAGCCCACCCGCTGGCGGTGATGCAGGGCAGTCTGGAGCGACTGCTGATGCTGACATCTGGTCCGGACTGAAGGACCTGACAACGATTACGGACATGTCGTCTACTGTCACTGCATATGATTCTCTCAACATTGATAGAATGGTGGAGGATTATATGAGTGACCGCATCCAAGTAGGCACGTCACACAGTCCGTACTTATACTGGCAGGAAAAAGAGGCAATTTGGAGGCCCTTGCACAAACTGGCTTTATTCTACCTAAGTTGCCCTCCCACAAGTGTGTACTCCGAAAGAGTGTTTAGTGCCGCCGCTCACCTTGTCAGCAATCAGCGTACGAGGTTACATCCAGAAAATGTGGAGAAGATGATGTTCATTAAAATGAATTATAATCAATTCCTCCGCGGAGACATTGACCAGCAGCAATTGCCTCCACAAAGTACACAGGGAGCTGAGATGGTGGATTCCAGTGGGGACGAATTGATAATCTGTGAGGAGGGGGATGTACACGGTGATATATCGGAGGGTGAAGATGAGGTGGACATCTTGCCTCTGTAGAGCCAGTTTGTGCAAGGAGAGATTAATTGCTTCTTTTTTGGGGGGGGTCCAAACCAACCCGTCATATCAGTCACAGTCGTGTGGCAGACCCTGTCACTGAAATGATGGGTTGGTTAAAGTGTGCATGTCCTGTTTTGTTTATACAACATAAGGGTGGGTGGGAGGGCCCAAGGACAATTCCATCTTGCACCTCTTTTTTCTTTTCTTTTTCTTTGCATCATGTGCTGATTGGGGAGGGTTTTTTGGAAGGGACATCCTGCGTGACACTGCAGTGCCACTCCTAGATGGGCCCGGTGTTTGTGTCGGCCACTAGGGTCGCTAATCTTACTCACACAGTCAGCTACCTCATTGCGCCTCTTTTTTTCTTTGCGTCATGTGCTGTTTGGGGAGGGTTTTTTGGAAGGGACATCCTGCGTGACACTGCAGTGCCACTCCTAGATGGGCCCGGTGTTTGTGTCGGCCACTAGGGTCGCTAATCTTACTCACACAGTCAGCTACCTCATTGCGCCTCTTTTTTTCTTTGCGTCATGTGCTGTTTGGGGAGGGTTTTTTGGAAGGGCCATCCTGCGTGACACTGCAGTGCCACTCCTAGATGGGCCCGGTGTTTGTGTCGGCCACTAGGGTCGCTAATCTTACTCACACAGCTACCTCATTGCGCCTCTTTTTTTCTTTGCGTCATGTGCTGTTTGGGGAGGGTTTTTTGGAAGGGACATCCTGCGTGACACTGCAGTGCCACTCCTAGATGGGCCCGGTGTTTGTGTCGGCCACTAGGGTCGCTTATCTTACTCACACAGCGACCTCGGTGCAAATTTTAGGACTAAAAATAATATTGTGAGGTGTGAGGTATTCAGAATAGACTGAAAATGAGTGTAAATTATGGTTTTTGAGGTTAATAATACTTTGGGATCAAAATGACCCCCAAATTCTATGATTTAAGCTGTTTTTTAGTGTTTTTTGAAAAAAACACCCGAATCCAAAACACACCCGAATCCGACAAAAAAAATTCGGTGAGGTTTTGCCAAAACGCGTTCGAACCCAAAACACAGCCGCGGAACCGAACCCAAAACCAAAACACAAAACCCGAAAAATGTCAGGCGCTCATCTCTAGTCATTACATTGTTGTTGTGTTGTGCTGCATCAGATCAGTGGTAGTGTCCTGGTTATCAGTTATTCAAGTGACGATATACGCTGCTGCTATATGTCCACTGCTGCTGTATAATAATTATAACAACAACAACCACAAGACCCTTACAGTGTTGTTGTGTCGTGCTGCATCAGACTAATAGTAGTGTCCTGTCTATCAGTCATTCTAGTGACTAGTCTGTCACAGTGGTATACGCTGCTGCTATATGTCCACTGCTGACGTATCATAATAATAATAACAACAACAACCACAAGTCCCTTACAGTGTTGTTGTGTTATGCTGCATCAGACCAGTGGTAGTGTCCTGTTCATCAGTCATTCCAGTGACAATATACGCTATAGCTATATGTCCACTGCTACCATATAATAATTATACCAACAACCACAAGCCCCTTACAGTGTTGTTGTGTATTGCTGTATAAGACCAGTGGTAGTGTCCTGTTCATCAGTCATTCCAGTGACAATATACGCTGCTGTTAGATGTCCACTGCTGCCGTAAAATAATAATAATAACAAAAACCACAAGCCCCTTACAGTGTTGTTATGTTTTGCTGCATCAGACCAGTGGTAGTGTCCTGTTCATCAGTCATTCCAGTGACGATATACGCTGCTGCTATATGTCCACTGCTGCCGTATAATAATTATAACAACAACCACAAGTCCCTTACAGTATTGTAGTGTTGTGCTGCATCAGACCAGTGGTAGTATCCTGTCCATCAGTCATTCCAGTGACGCGGCAGTCACAGTGGTATACGCTGCTGCTATTTGTCCACTGCTGCCGTATAATAATAATAACAACAACAACCACAAGTCCCTTACAGTGTTGTTTTGTTGTGCTGCATCAGACCAGTGGTAGTATCCTGTTCATCAGTCATTCCAGTGATGATATCCGCTGAAGCTATATGTCCACTGCTGCCATATAATAATTATACCAACCACCACAAGACCCTTACACTGTTGTTGTGTTTTGCTGCATCAGACCAGTGTTAGTGTCATGTTCATCAGTTATTATAGTGACGATATACGCTGCTGCTATAAGTCCACTGCTGCCATATGATAATTATAATAGCAACCAGAAGTCCCTTAAAGTATTGTTGGGTTGTGCTGCATCAGACCAGTGGTAGTGACTTTTTCATCAATCATTCCAGTGACGAGGTAGTCACAGTGGTAAACGCTGCTGCTATATGTCCACTGCTGCCTTTTAAAAATAATAACAACCACAAGTCCCTCACAGTGTTGTTGTGTTGTGCTGCATCAGACCAGTGGTAGTGTCCTGTTCATCAGTCATACCAGTGACGATATACACTGCTACTATATGTCCACTGCTGCCGTATAATAATTATAACAACAAACACAAGTCCCTTACAGTGTTGTTGTGTTGTTCTGCATCAGTACAGTGGTAGTGTCCTGTTCATCAGTCATTCCAGTGACAATATACGCTGCTGCTATATGTCCACTGCTGCCGTATAATAATTTAAAAACAACCACAAGTCCCTTACAGTATTGTTGTGTTGTGCTGCATCAGACCAGTGGTAGTGTCCTGTCGATCAGTCATTCCAGTGACGAGGCAGTCACAGTGGTATACGCTGCTGCTATTTGTCCACTGCTGCCTTATAATAATAATAATAATAATAACAACCACAAGTCCCACACAGTGTTGTTGTGTTGTGCTGCACCAGACCAGTGGTAGTCTCATGTTCATCAGTCATTCCATTGACGATATATGTTGCAGCTATATGTCCACTGCTGCCATATATTAATTATACCAACAACCACAAGTTCCTTACAGTGTTGTTGTGTTGTGCTACATCAGACCAGTGGTAGTGTCCTGTTCATCAGTCATTCCAGTGACGATATAAGCTGCTGCTATATGTCCACTGCTGCCATATAATATTAATAATAATAATAATAATAATAATAATAATAACAACAACCACAAGCCCCTTACAGTGTTGTTGTGTTGTGCTGCATCAGACCAGTGTTAGTGTCCTGTTCATCAGTTATTATAGTGACGATATACGCTGCTGCTATATGTCCACTGCTGCCGTATAATAATTATAATAGCAACCAGAAGTCCCTTACAGTATTGTTGGGTTGTGCTGCATCAGACCAGTGGTAGTGTCCTGTTCATCAGTCATTCCAGTGACGAGGCAATCACAGTGGTAAAAGCTGCTGCTATATGTCCACTAGAGATGAGCGCCGGAAATTTTTCGGGTTTTGTGTTTTGGTTTTGGGTTCGGTTCCGCGGCCGTGT
The DNA here is from genome assembly GCF_028390025.1 of Pseudophryne corroboree. Taxonomy (NCBI): domain Eukaryota; kingdom Metazoa; phylum Chordata; class Amphibia; order Anura; family Myobatrachidae; genus Pseudophryne; species Pseudophryne corroboree. Next base: position 131,196,309 of record NC_086452.1, read on the forward strand.
TTTGGGTTCGACTGCGTTTTGGCAAAACCTCACCGAATTTTTTTTGTCGGATTCGGGTGTGTTTTGGATTCGGGTGTTTTTTTCAAAAAACACTAAAAAACAGCTTAAATCATAGAATTTGGGGGTCATTTTGATCCCAAAGTATTATTAACCTCAAAAACCATAATTTACACTCATTTTCAGTCTATTCTGAATACCTCACACCTCACAATATTATTTTTAGTCCTAAAATTTGCACCTAGGTCGCTGGATGACTAAGCTAAGCGACCCTAGTGGCCGACACAAACACCGGGCCCATCTAGGAGTGTCACTGCAGTGTCACGCAGGATGTCCCTTCCAAAAAACCCTCCCCAAACAGCACATGACGCAAAGAAAAAAAGAGGCGCAATGAGGTAGCTGTGTGAGTAAGATAAGCGACCCTAGTGGCCGACACAAACACCGGGCCCATCTAGGAGTGGCACTGCAGTGTCACGCAGGATGTCCCTTCCAAAAAACCCTCCACAAACAGCACATGACGCAAAGAAAAATTAAAGAAAAAAGAGGTGCAAGATGGAATTGTCCTTGGGCCCTCCCACCCACCCTTATGTTGTATAAACAGGACATGCACACTTTAACCAACCCATCATTTCAGTGAAAGGGTCTGCCACACGACTGTGACTGAAATGACGGGTTGGTTTGGACCCCCACCAAAAAAGAAGCAATTAATCTCTCCTTGCACAAACTGGCTCTACAGAGGCAAGATGTCCACCTCATCATCATCCTCCGATATATCACCGTGTACATCCCCCTCCTCACAGATTATCAATTCGTCCCCACTGGAATCCACCATCTCAGCTCCCTGTGTACTTTGTGGAGGCAATTGCTGCTGGTCAATGTCTCCACGGAGGAATTGATTATAATTCATTTTAATGAACATCATCTTCTCCACATTTTCTGGATGTAACCTCGTACGCCGATTGCTGACAAGGTGAGCGGCAGCACTAAACACTCTTTCGGAGTACACACTTGTGGGAGGGCAACTTAGGTAGAATAAAGCCAGTTTGTGCAAGGGCCTCCAAATTGCCTCTTTTTCCTGCCAGTATAAGTACGGACTGTGTGACGTGCCTACTTGGATGCGGTCACTCATATAATCCTCCACCATTCTTTTAATGGTGAGAGAATCATATGCAGTGACAGTAGACGACATGTCCGTAATCGTTGTCAGGTCCTTCAGCCCGGACCAGATTTCAGCATCAGCAGTCGCTCCAGACTGCCCTGCATCACCGCCAGCGGGTGGGCTCGGAATTCTGAGCCTTTTCCTCGCACCCCCAGTTGCGGGAGAATGTGAAGGAGGAGATGTTGACAGGTCGCGTTCCGCTTGACTTGACAATTTTCTCACCAGCAGGTCTTTTAACCCCAGCAGACTTGTGTCTGCCAGAAAGAGAGATCCAAGGTAGGCTTTAAATCTAGGATCGAGCACGGTGGCCAAAATGTAGTGCTCTGATTTCAACAGATTGACCACCCGTGAATCCTTGTTAAGCGAATTAAGGGCTCCATCCACAAGTCCCACATGCCTAGCGGAATCGCTCCATGTTAGCTCCTCCTTCAATGTCTCCAGCTTCTTCTGCAAAAGCCTGATGAGGGGAATGACCTGACTCAGGCTGGCAGTGTCTGAACTGACTTCACGTGTGGCAAGTTCAAAGGGCATCAGAACCTTGCACAACGTTGAAATCATTCTCCACTGCGCTTGAGACAGGTGCATTCCACCTCCTATATCGTGCTCAATTGTATAGGCTTGAATGGCCTTTTGCTGCTCCTCCAACCTCTGAAGCATATAGAGGGTTGAATTCCACCTCGTTACCACTTCTTGCTTCAGATGATGGCAGGGCAGGTTCAGGCGTTTTTGGTGGTGCTCCAGTCTTCTGTACGTGGTGCCTGTACGCCGAAAGTGTCCCGCAATTCTTCTGGCCACCGACAGCATCTCTTGCACGCCCCTGTCGTTTTTTAAAAAATTCTGCACCACCAAATTCAAGGTATGTGCAAAACATGGGACGTGCTGGAATTTGCCCATATTTAATGCACACACAATATTGCTGGCGTTGTCCGATGCCACAAATCCACAGGAGAGTCCAATTGGGGTAAGCCATTCCGCGATGATCTTCCTCAGTTGCCGTAAGAGGTTTTCAGCTGTGTGCGTATTCTGGAAAGCGGTGATACAAAGCGTAGCCTGCCTAGGAAAGAGTTGGCGTTTGCGAGATGCTGCTACTGGTGCCGCCGCTGCTGTTCTTGCGGCGGGAGTCCATACATCTACCCAGTGGGCTGTCACAGTCATATAGTCCTGACCCTGCCCTGCTCCACTTGTCCACATGTCCGTGGTTAAGTGGACATTGGGTACAGCTGCATTTTTTAGGACACTGGTGAGTCTTTTTCTGAGGTCTGTGTACATTTTCGGTATCGCCTGCCTAGAGAAGTGGAACCTAGATGGTATTTGGTAACGGGGGCACACTACCTCAAAAAATTGTGTAGTTCCCTGTGAACTAACGGCGGATACCGGACGCACGTCTAACACCAACATAGTTGTCAAGGCCTCAGTTATCCGCTTTGCAGCAGGATGACTGCTGTGATATTTCATCTTCCTCGCAAAGGACTGTTGGACAGTCAATTGCTTACTGGAAGTAGTACAAGTGGTCTTCCACTGGGATGACCATCGACTCCCAGCAGCAACAACAGCAGCGCCAGCAGCAGTAGGCGTTACACGCAAGGATGCATCGGAGGAATCCCAGGCAGGAGAGGAATCATCAGAATTGCCAGTGACATGGCCTGCAGGACTATTGGCATTCCTGGGGAAGGAGGAAATTGACACTGAGGGAGTTGGTGGGGTGGTTTGCGTGAGCTTGGTTACAAGAGGAAGGGATTTACTGGTCAGTGGACTGCTTCCGCTGTCACCCAAAGTTTTTGAACTTGTCACTGACTTATTATGAATGCGCTGCAGGTGACGTATAAGGGAGGAAGTTCCGAGGTGGTTAACGTCCTTACCCCTACTTATTACAGCTTGACAAAGGCAACACACGGCTTGACACCTGTTGTCCGCTTTTCTGTTGAAATACCTCCACACTGAAGAGCTAATTTTTTTGGTATTTTCACCAGGCATGTCAACGGCCATATTCCTCCCACGGACAACAGGTGTCTCCCCGGGTGCCTGACTTAAACAAACCACCTCACCATCAGAATCCTCCTGGTCAATTTCCTCCCCAGCGCCAGCAACACCCATATCCTCCTCATCCTGGTGTACTTCAACACTGACATCTTCAATCTGACTATCAGGAACTGGACTGCGGGTGCTCCTTCCAGCACTTGCAGGGGGCGTGCAAATGGTGGAAGGCGCATGCTCTTCACGTCCAGTGTTGGGAAGGTCAGGCATCGCAACCGACACAATTGGACTCTCCTTGTGGATTTGGGATTTCGAAGAACGCACAGTTCTTTGCGGTGCTTTTGCCAGCTTGAGTCTTTTCAGTTTTCTAGCGAGAGGCTGAGTGCTTCCATCCTTATGTGAAGCTGAACCACTAGCCATGAACATAGGCCAGGGCCTCAGCCGTTCCTTGCCACTCCGTGTGGTAAATGGCATATTGGCAAGTTTACGCTTCTCCTCCGACAATTTTATTTTAGGTTTTGGAGTCCTTTTTTTTCTGATATTTGGTGTTTTGGATTTGACATGCTCTGTACTATGACATTGGGCATCGGCCTTGGCAGACGACGTTGCTGGCATTTCATCGTCTCGGCCATGACTAGTGGCAGCAGCTTCAGCACAAGGTGGAAGTGGATCTTGATCTTTACCTAATTTTGGAACCTCAACATTTTTGTTCTCCATATTTTAATAGGCACAACTAAAAGGCACCTCAGGTAAACAATGGAGATGGATGGATACTAGTATACTTATGGATGGACTGCCGAGTGCCGACACAGAGGTAGCTACAGCCGTGGACTACCGTACTGTGTCTGCTGCTAATATAGACTGGATGATAATGAGATGAAATCAATATATATATATGTATGTATATATAATATCACTAGTACTGCAGCCGGAGAGGTAGATAATATATTTATTAGGTAATGATGACTGATGACGGACCTGCTGGACACTGTCAGCTCAGCAGCACCGCAGACTGCTACAGTAAGCTACTATACTATAGTAGTATGTACAAAGAAGAAAGAAAAAAAAAAAACACGGGTAGGTGGTATACAATTATGGATGGACTGCCGAGTGCCGACACAGAGGTAGCTACAGCCGTGGACTAACGTACTGTGTCTGCTGCTAATATAGACTGGATGATTGATAATGAGATGAAATCAATATATATATGTATGTATATATAATATCACTAGTACTGCAGCCGGACAGGTAGATAATATATTTATTAGGTAATGATGACTGATGACGGACCTGCTGGACACTGTCAGCTCAGCAGCACCGCAGACTGCTACAGTAAGCTACTATACTATAGTAGTATGTACAAAGAAGAAAGAAAAAAAAAAACCACGGGTAGGTGGTATACAATTATGGATGGACTGCTGAGTGCCGACACAGAGGTAGCTACAGCCGTGGACTAACGTACTGTGTCTGCTGCTAATATAGACTGGATGATTGATAATGAGATGAAATCAATATATATATGTATGTATATATAATATCACTAGTACTGCAGCCGGACAGGTAGATAATATATTTATTAGGTAATGATGACTGATGACGGACCTGCTGGACACTGTCAGCTCAGCAGCACCGCAGACTGCTACAGTAAGCTACTATACTCTATAGTAGTATGTACAAAGAAGAAAGAAAAAAAAAAACCACGGGTAGGTGGTATACAATTATGGATGGACTGCCGAGTGCCGACACAGAGGTAGCTACAGCCGTGGACTAACGTACTGTGTCTGCTGCTAATATAGACTGGATGATTGATAATGAGATGAAATCAATATATATATGTATGTATATATAATATCACTAGTACTGCAGCCGGACAGGTAGATAATATATTTATTAGGTAATGATGACTGATGACGGACCTGCTGGACACTGTCAGCTCAGCAGCACCGCAGACTGCTACAGTAAGCTACTATACTCTATAGTAGTATGTACAAAGAAGAAAGAAAAAAAAAAAACCACGGGTAGGTGGTATACAATTATGGATGGACTGCCGAGTGCCGACACAGAGGTAGCTACAGCCGTGGACTAACGTACTGTGTCTGCTGCTAATATAGAGTCTAGACTGGATGATAAATTATTGATAATGAGATGAAATCAATATAATATCACTAGTACTGCAGCCGGACAGGTACTATATATATTTATTATGTAATGACTGATGACGGACCTGCTGGACACTGTCAGGTCAGCACAGCACCGCAGACTGCTACAGTAAGCTACTATAGTAGTATGTATAAAGAAGAATGAAAAAAAAAAAACCCACGGGTAGGTTGTATACAATATTATATATATATATATATATTATATACAATTTTATATATATATATATATATATATATTAAACTGGTGGTGATTGATTATTAAACTGGTGGTCACTTCAGGTCACGTTGCAACTTGCAACTAGTACTCCGAGGCCTAAGCAGACAATCACAAAATATATTATTATACTGGTGGTCAGTGTGGTCACAACAATGGCAGTGTGGCACTGACTCTGGCAGCAAAAGTGTGCACTGTACGTTATATGTACTCCTGAGTCCTGCTCTCAGACTCTAACTGCTCCCCACTGTCAGTGTCTCCCCCACAAGTCAGATAATACACTTACAGTCACACTATCTAATCTATAAATATCACTTCAGCAAGTAGTATAGTAGTATACAGTATAGTAGTACTCCTCCGAATAATGCTCCCCAAAATACTGTGTCTCTCTCTTCTCTAAACGGAGAGGACGCCAGCCACGTCCTCTCCCTATGACTCTCAATGCACGTGTGAAAATGGCGGCGACGCGCGGCTCCTTATATAGAATCCGAGTCTCGCGATAGAATCCGAGCCTCGCGAGAATCCGACAGCGTGATGATGACGTTCGGGCGCGCTCGGGTTAGCCGAGCAAGGCGGGAAGATCCGAGCCTGCTCGGACCCGTGTAAAAAACCTGAAGTTCGGGCGGGTTCGGATTCAGAGGAACCGAACCCGCTCATCTCTAATGTCCACTGCTGCCTTTTAAAACTAATAACAATCTCAAGTCCCTTATAGTGTTGTTGTGTTGTGCTGTATCAGACCAGAGGTAGTGTCCTGTTCATCAGTCATTACAGTGACGATATACGCTGCTGCTATATGTCCACTTCTGCCGTATAATAATTATACTAACAACCACAAGTCCCTTACAGTGTTGTTGTGTTGTGCTGCATCAGACCAGTGGTAGTGTACTGTTCATCAGTCATTCCAGTGATAATATACGCTGCTGCTATATGTCCACTGCTGCCGTATAATAATTATAATAGCAACTAGAAGTCCCTTACAGTATTGTTGGGTTGTGCTGCATCAGACCAGTGGTAGTGTCCTGTTCATCAGTCATATCAGTGACGAGGCAGTCACAGTGGTAAACGCTGCTGCTATATGTCCACTGCTGCCTTTTAAAAATAATAACAATCTCAAGTCCCTTATAGTGTTGTTGTGTTGTGCTATATCAGACCAGTGGTAGTGTCCTGTTTATCAGTCATTATAGTGACGATATACGCTGCTGCTATATGTCCACTGCTGCCGTATAATAATTATACCAACAACCACAAGACCCTTACAGTGTTGTTGTGTTGTGCTGCATCAGACCAGTGGTAGTGTCCTGTTCATCAGTCATTCTAGTGACGATACACACTGCTGCTATATGTCCACTGCTTTGTTGTATTATAATAATAATAATAATAATAATAATAACAACCACAAGTCCCTTACAGTGTTGTTGTGTTGTACTGCATCAGAAAAGTGGTAGTGTCTTGTTCATCACTCATTCCAGTGACGATATACACTTCTGCTTTATGTCCACTGCTGCCATATAATAACTATCTCAACAACTACAAGACCCTTACAGTGTTGTTGTGTTGTGCTGTATCAGACCAGTGGTAGTGTCCTGTTCATCAGTCATTCAAGTGACGATATACGCTGTTGCTATATGTCCACTGCTGCCGTATAATAATTATAACAACAAACACAAGTCCCTTACAGTGTTGTTGTGTTGTGCTGCATCAGACCAGTGGTAGTGTCATGTTCATCAGTCATTCCATTGACGATATACGTTGCAGCTATATGTCCACTGCTGCCATATAATAATTATACAAACAACCACAAGTCCCTTACAGTATTGTTGTGTTGTGCTTCATCAGACCAGTGGTAGTGTCCTGTTCATCAGTCATTCCAGTGATGATATAAGATGCTGCTATATGTCCACTGCTGCCATATAATATTATTAATAATAATAACAACATCCACAAGTCCCTTACAGTGTTGTTGTGTTGTGTTGCATCAGACCAGTGGTAGTGTCCTGTCCATCAGTCATTCCAGTGACGAGTCTGTCACAGTGGTATACGCTGCTGCTTTATGTCCACTGCTGCCGTATATTAATAATAACAAAAACCACAAGACCCTTACAGTGATGTTGTGATGTGCTGCATCAGACCAGTGGTAGTGTCATGTTCATCAGTCATTCCTGTGACAATATACGCTGCAGCTATGGGGGTCATTCCGAGTTGTTCGCTCGCAATCTGCTTTTAGCAGCTTTGCACACGCTAAGCCGCCGCCTACTTTCAGTGAATCTTAGCTTATCAAAATTGCGACCGAAAGATTTGCAATATTGCGAAAAGACTTCTCTGTGCAGTTTCTGAGTAGCTCGAGACTTACTCTTCCAGTGCGATCAGTTCAGTGCTTGTCGTTCCTGGTTTGACGTCACAAACACACCCAGCGTTCGCCCAGACACTCCTCCGTTTATCCAGCCACTCCCGCGTTTTTCCCAGAAGCTGTAGCGTTTTTTCACACACTTCCATAAAATGGCCAGTTTCCGCCCAGAAACACCCACTTCCTGTCAATCACATTACGATCACCAGAACGAAGAAAAAACCTTGTAATGCCGTGAGGAAAATACCTAACTGCATAGCAAATTTACTTGGCGCAGTCGCACTGCGGACATTGCGCAAGCGCATTAGCGACTAATCGCTCCGTTGCGAGAAAAAAATAACGAGCGAACAACTCGGAATGACCCCCCATATGTCCACTGCTGCCGTATAATAATTATACCAACAACCACAAGTGTCACACGCCAGACAGGGTATGGCTCTCTACCCCCAATCTTCGGTTAAGGGTGCCCACTATGAAGTTCGCTCCGAGGTTCATTGGTCCTTATCCCGTGTTACAAGTCCTGAACCCGGTTGTCTGCAAATTGGGATTGCCTTCCCACCTCCGGATACCAAATTCCTTCCATGTCTCTCTCCTTCGCCCCCTTATTTTAAACCATTTCCATTCAAAGTCCCCGAGGCCAACCTCTGCAGAGACTGAAGTGGAACGGACTGTGAAATCAAAGCTATTCTTGACTCTCGTTATCTTCACAAGAATCTACAGTATTTGGTGGAGTGGAAAGGTTTTGGCCCCGAGGAGAGGAGCTGGGTCAAGGCTACGAAAGTTATGGCTCCCCGACTGGTGCGGATCTTCCATTCCACACATCCAACAAAACCTGGGAAGTGTCCGGGGGCCACTCCTGGAGGAGGGGGTACTGTCACACGCCAGAGGCGGCCTTCGCCGCGCTTACCCCTGCGTGCTTGCTGGTCTGTGTTGTGGCCTCCGCCTTCGGTGGTCAACGGGCTCCGGCGTCTGGCTGGCGCGGCTCCCGGCGGTTCTCCGGGGCAGGGGTGCCGCCATGACACCCGGCATCACATGGGCGGGGAGCAGGTGACGTCATCAGACTGTTCCGCCAATCCAGCGGAGGCGGGAGATTCAAAGTCAGACGCCGGGCAGAGCCTCGGTGCCTGAGTATCGTCTCTTTTCTGAAGTGGATGCCAGAGCTCCCGTACGCAGTGTGTTTTCCAGCAGCTTTACTCCTGTGCACCTAGCATTCAGGGTGCCTTCCTGCAGCACAGTCTCCAGTGATCCGAGCAACTAGTGTGTTCCTCTGCAGTGCAGTTGCCAGCGCTCCCTGGATTCAGCAAGGCCTGTGGGCCAAACCAAACTTAGTGCTACCAGCATTCATCAGTGTCCTTAAACACCGCTCACCAATTCTTCATTGTCATTTATCATCGCTCACAAGTTCTTCATTCATCAGTGTCCTTAAACACCGCTCAGCAATTTTTCAGTGGCATTAATCATCGCTCACAAGTTCTTCATTCATAAGTGTCTCTAAACACCGCTCACTAATTCTTCAGTGTCATTCACCATCGCTCACAAGTTCTTCATTCATCAGTGTCTTTAAACATTGCTCACAAATTCTTCAATGTCATTTACCATTGCTCACAAGTTCTTCATTCATCAGTTTCTTTAAACATTGCTCACAAATTCTTCAGTGTCCTTCATCATTGCTCATGAATTCTTCAGTAACTTTTTGACATTGCCTACAAGTTTACGTTCTTTCATGTGCCGCTGTATTGCTCCCTTCACTTAATAAAGTTCCTCAGCATTCTTTTACCAAACCTAACTATTAGAGTCTTGTATGAGGAAATCCTATATCTGACCATCCATGCTCCAACATACCTGTGGTTCCTTTTCCCGACCATCTGAAGAACCCCCGAGACCACAACATCCCCAACCCAGGTCAGTGACAACAAGACCCTTACAGTGTTGTTGTGTTGTGCTGCATCAGACCAGTGGTAGTGTCCTGTTCATCGGTCATTCCAGTGATGATATACGCTGCTGCTCTATGTCCACTGCTGCCATATAATAATTAAACCAACAACCACAAGTCCCTTACAGTGTTGTTGTGTGGTGCTGCATAAGACCAGTGGTAGTGTCCTGTTCATCAATCATTCCAGTGAAGATACACACTGCTGCTATATGTCCACTGCTGATGTTGTATTATAATAATAATAACAACAACAAGTCCCTTACTGTGTTGTTGTGCTGTACTGCATCAGAAAAGTGTTAGTGTCTTGTTCATCACTCATTCCAGTGACTATATACGCTGCTGCTCTATGTCAACTGCTGCCATATAATAACTATAACAACAACTACAAGACCCTTACATTGTTGTTGTGTTGTGCTGCATCAGACCAATGGTAGTGTCCTGTTCATCAGTCATTCCAGTGACGATATACGCTGCTGCTATATGTCCACTGCTGCCATATAATAATTATAACAACAAACACAATTCCTTTATAGTGTTGTCGTGTTTTGCTGCATCAGACCAGTGGTAGTGTCCTGTCCATCAGTCATTCCAGTGACGAGGCTGTCACAGTGTTATACGCAGCCGTATTTGTCCACTGCTGACTTATAATAATAATAACAGCAACCACAAGTCCCTTACAGTGTTTTTGTGTTGTGCTGCATCAGACCAGTGGTAGTGTCCTGTTAATCAGTCATTCCAGTGACGATATACGCTGCTGCTATATGTCCACTGCTGCCGTTTTATAATAATAATAACAACAACCACAATTCCCTTACAGTGTTGTTGTGTTGTGCTGCATCAGACCAGTGGTAGTGTCCTGTTCATCAGTCGTTCCAGTGACAATATACGCTGCTGCTATATGTCCACTGCTGCCGTATAAAAATTTAAAAACAACCACAAGTCCCTTACAGTATTGTTGTGTTGTGTTGCATCAGACCAGTGGTAGTGTCCTGTTCATCAGTCATTCCAGTGACAATATACGCTGCTGCTATATGTCCACTGCTGCCGTATAAAAATTTAACAACAACCACAAGTCCCTTACAGTATTGTTGTGTTGTGTTGCATCAGACCAGTGGTAGTGTCATGTTCATCAGTCATTCCAAAGACGATATACGCTGCTGCTATATGTTCACTGCTGCGGTATAATAATTATAACAGCAAACACAATTCCCTTACAGTATTGTTGTGTTGTGCTGCATCAGACCAGTGGTAGTGTCCTGTTCATCAGTCATTCTAGTGAAGATATATGCTGCAGCTATATGTCCACTGCTGCCATAGAATAATTATACCAACAATCACAAGTCCCTTACAGTGTTGTTGTGTTGTGCTGCATCAGACCATTGGTAGTGTCCTGTTCATCAGTCATTCCAGTGACGATATATGCTGCTGCTATATGTCCACTGCTGTTGTATTATAATAATAATAATAACAACAACCACAAGTCCCTTACAGTGTTGTTGTGTTGTGCTGCATCAGACCAGTGGTAGTGTCCTGTTCATCAGTCATTCCAGTGACGATATACGCTGCTGTTATATGTACACTGCTGCCGTATAATAATAATAATAATAATAATAACAAAAACCACAAGCCCCTTACAGTTTTGTTGTGTTGTGCTGCTTCAGACCAGTGGTAGTGTCCTGTTCATCAGTCATTCCAGTGACGATATACGCTGCTGCTATTTGTCCACTACTGCCGTGTAATAATTATAACAACAACCACAAGTCCCTTACAGTATTGTTGTGTTGTGTTCCATCAGACCAGTGGTAGTGTCCTGTGCATCTTTCATTTGAGTGAAGATATACGCTGCAGCTATATGTAACATAGTAATATAGTATCTGAGGTTGAAAAAAGACAATTGTCCATCAAGTTCAACCTATTTGTGGTCTCTTATGCATGATGATTTGACTAAAATTTCTGACTAATGCTGCTGTCAGCCGTTGCATTTTATCCCTATTTATAGTAACTATAATGCATGACTATGCACCATATCCCTGGATATCCTTATCCATTAGGAATTTATCTAACCCATTCTTAAAGGTGTTGACAGATTCCGCCATTACAACTCCCTCGGGCAGGGAATTCCAAACACGTATTGTCCTTACAGTGAAAAAGCCTTTGCGACGTATTGTGCGGAATCTCCTCTCCTCTAACCTGAGCGAGTGTCCACGAGTCCTCTGTGTTGATCTAACCAAAAACAGGTCCCGCGCAAGCTCTGTGTATTGTCCCGTTATATATTTGTAGATGTTGATCATATCCCCTCTTAGTCTCCGCTTTTCCAATGTAAACATGCCTAGTCTTTCAAGCCTTTCCTTGTATTCCATCGTCTCCATACCCTTAATTAGTTTGGTCGCCCTCCTCTGTACCTTTTCTAGCTCCAGGATATCCTTTTTGTAGTACGGTGCCCAGAATTGTACACAGTATTCAAGGTGTGGACTCACTAGTGATTTATATAACGGGAGTAGTACAATATTCTCGTCCCTAGCATCAATACCCCGTTTTATGCATGCTAATATCTTATTAGCCTTCTTTGCTGCAGTCCTACTTTGGGTACTACTGCTTAGCTTGCTATCTATGAGGACACCTAAGTCCTTTTCCAGTACAGAATCCCCTAATTTTACCCCAATTAGTAGGTAGGTGTAATTTTTGTTCTTGTTACCACAGTGCATTACCTTACACTTGTCTGTGTTGAAGCGCATTCTCCATTTTGCTGCCCATGCTTCTAATTTAACTAAGTCGTTCTGAAGAGACTCGGCATCCTCCTCTGTATTTATAGCCTTACACAATTTGGTATCATCTGCAAAAATTGACACCATGCTCTCTAGACCTTCTTTTAGGTCGTTAATGAAAATATTGAACAATAGCGGTCCTAATACTGAGCCTTGCGGCACACCACTTAGCACTTCAGTCCAAGTTGAAATAGATCCATTAACCACAACGCGCTGCTCCCTATTATCTAACCAGTTTTTGACCCAAGTGCATATTGTGCTTCCTAGTCCTGATTCTTGTCGCTTGTAAAAAAGTCTCATGTGTGGTACAGTATCGAACGCTTCGGCAAAGTCTAAAAAGATTACATCCACGTCTTTTCCCTGATCTAGGTTTGCGCTTACTGTTTCATAAAAGCCAAGTAAGTTGGTTTGACAGGATCTGTCCTTCATAAACCAATGTTGATTCCTTTTAATGACCTTATTGACTTCAAGGAACTTCTGAATACTATCTCTTCGAATACCTTCCAATACTTTCCCCACTATAGATGTAAGACTAACTGGTCTATAATTATCTGGTTCAGCTTTACTTCCCTTTTTGAATATAGGCACTAATTCCGCTATACGCCAGTCTTTGGGAACCATACCTGATATAACTGAATCCTTAAAGATCAAAGATAGCGGTTTTGCCAGTTCAGAGTGAAGATCCATTAGAACCCTTGGATGAATACCATCGGGCCCTGGTGATTTATCAATCTTTAAATGTTTTAATCGGTCACAGACTACTTCCTCGCTTAAATAAGTACCTATCAGTGGGATATTCTCATTATTGAGATTGTGTGTCAGTCCCTGAATTGGGTCCTCTCTAGTGAATACTGTTGAAAAAAACTAATTTAGTGTGTCCGCTATGTCATTATCATTTTTGCTTAAGACTCCCAACTTGTCTTTTAAAGGGCCTATACTCTCCTTTTTTAATCTCTTGCTATTAATGTATTTAAAGAATTTTTTGGGATTCACTTTGCTTTCCTTTGCTACTAGTTTTTTAGTTTTAGCCGCTTTAGCCGCTCTTATTTCCTTTTTGCAAATTTTGTTACATTCCTTATAGTGCTGAAATGACTCTGCTTCCCCGTCAGATTTGTATTTTTTAAATGCTCGCCTTTTCTTGCCCATAAGTTCCTTAATCTTTTTGTTAAGCCACATCGGTTTATGATTTTTATTCCTTTTTTTGCTGCTCATAGGAATAAATTTGAGTGTATTTTTAGCTAGCAGGAATTTTAGTACCTCCCATTTCTCCATAGTATTTTTTCCTAAAAGCAAACCTTCGCATTCAATATCCCTGAAAAATACCCTCATCTTTTCAAAATTTGCTTTGCTAAAGTTTAGAGTCCTAGTTGAGCCAGTATAGGGCTGTTTATGGAAACTGATATTGAATGTGACCATATTATGGTCGCTGTTTCCTATGGGTTCCCCTACTATAATACCTGATACCAAATCCCCAATGTTTGTTAATACCAGGTCTAAGATTGCATTGTACCTAGTTGGTTACTTAATTAGTTGGACTAAGTAGTTATCATTAAGTGTGTTTAAAAACATATTGCCCCTAGCAGTATCACATGAATCGTTTTTCCAGTTTATCTCTGGATAGTTAAAATCTCCCATCATTACTATGTCTCCTACTCCTGCTGCTCTTTCAATTTGCTTTAGTAACAATTCCTCATCAGATGCGTTGATACCAGGCGGCCTATAGCATACACCCAATACTAACTTTTTTATTCCTTTTTCCCCGCATGCAATTTCTACCCATAATGTCTCGACAGTGTCTACAGTCCCCTCCTGAATATCTTCCCGTATATCAGGTTTTAAAAACGGCTTTACGTAAAGACACACCCCTCCACCCTTTATATTTAGTCTGTCTCTCCTAAACAGTGTATAGCCCTCTAGAATGACTGTCCAATCATGATATTCATCCCACCAAGTTTCAGTAATGCCTATAATATAATACTGTTTGCTTGCTGCAAGTATTTCTAGTTCACCCTTTTTACCAGTAATGCTTCTGGCGTTTACATACATACAACTAAGATAAGTATTTTCCCTTGCGTTAGGGACATCTTTCACCTTATGTCCCCTGCTGCTGTATAACAATAATGATAACCTCAAGTCACTTACAGTGTTGTTGTGTTGTGCTGCATCAGACTAGTGGTAGTGTCCTGTCCATCAGTCATTCTAGTGACGAGGCTGTCACAGTGGTATACGCTGCTGCTATATGTCCACTGCTGCCGTAAAATAATAATAACAACCACAAGTCCCTTACATTGTTGTTGTGTTGTGCTGCATCAGACCAGTGGTAGTGTCCTGTTCATCAGTCATTCTAGTGACGATACACACTGCTGCTATATGTCCACTGCTGTTGTTGTATTATAATAATAATAATAACAACCACAAGTCCCTTACAGTGTTGTTGTGTTGTACTGCATCAGAAAAGTGGTAGTGTCTTGTTCATCACTCATTCCAGTGACGATATAGACTTCTGCTTTATGTCCACTGCTGCCATATAATAACTATCTCAACAACTACAAGACCCTTACAGTGTTGTTGTGTTGTGCTGCATCAGACCAGTGGTAGTGTCCTGTTCATCAGTCATTCAAGTGACGATATACGCTGCTGCTATATGTCCACTGCTGTCGTATAATAATTATAACAACAAACACAAGTCCCTTACAGTGTTGTTGTGTTGTGCTGCATCAGACCAGTGGTAGTGTCCTGTTCATCAGTCATTCAAGTGACGATATACGCTGCTGCTATATGTCCACTGCTGCCGTATAATAATTATAACAACAAACATAAGTCCCTTACAGTATTGTTGTGTTGTGCTTTATCAGACCAGTGGTAGTGTCCTGTTCATCAGTCATTCCAGTGATGATATAAGCTGCTGCTATATGTCCACTGCTGCCATATAATATTATTAATAATGATAACAACATCCACAAGTCCCTTACAGTGTTGTTGTGTTGTGTTGCATCAGACCAGTGGTAGTGTCCTGTCCATCAGTCATTCCAGTGACGAGTCTGTCACAGTGGTATACGCTGCTGCTTTATGATCACTGCTGCCGTATATTAATAATAACAAAAACCACAAGACCCTTACAGTGATGTTGTGATGTGCTGCATCAGACCAGTGGTAGTGTCATGTTCATCAGTCATTCCTGTGACGATATACGCTGCAGCTATGGGGGTCATTCCGAGTTGTTCGCTCGCAAGCTGCTTTTAGCAGCTTTGCACACGCTAAGCCTCCGCCTACTTTCAGTGAATCTTAGCTTATCAAAATTGCGACCGAAAGATTTGCAATATTGCGAAAAGACTTCTCTGTGCAGTTTCTGAGTAGCTCGAGACTTACTCTTCCAGTGCGATCAGTTCAGTGCTTGTCGTTCCTGGTTTGACGTCACAAACACACCCAGCGTTCGCCCAGACACTCCTCCGTTTATCCAGCCACTCCCGCGTTTTTCCCAGAAACTGTAGCGTTTTTTCACACACTTCCATAAAATGGCCAGTTTCCGCCCAGAAACACCCACTTCCTGTCAATCACATTACGATCACCAGAACGAAGAAAAAACCTCGTAATGCCGTGAGGAAAATACCTAACTGCATAGCAAATTTACTTGGCGCAGTCGCACTGCGGACATTGCGCAAGCGCATTAGCGACTAATCGCTCCGTTGCGAGAAAAAAATAACGAGCGAACAACTCGGAATGACCCCCCATATGTCCACTGCTGCCGTATAATAATTATACCAACAACTACAAGTGTCACACGCCAGACAGGAAATGGCTCTCTACCCCCAATCTTCGGTTATGGGTGCCCACTATGAAGTTCGCTCCGAGGTTCATTGGTCCTTATCCCGTGTTACAAGTCCTGAACCCGGTTGTCTGCAAATTGGGATTGCCTTCCCACCTCCGGATACCAAATTCCTTCCATGTCTCTCTCCTTCGCCCCCTTATTTTAAACCGTTTCCATTCAAAGTCCCCGAGGCCAACCTCTGCAGAGACTGAAGCTGGAACGGACTGTGAAATCAAAGCTATTCTTGACTCTCGTTATCTTCACAAGAATCTACAGTATTTGGTGGAATGGAAAGGTTTTGGCCCCGAGGAGAGGAGCTGGGTCAAGGCTACGAAAGTTATGGCTCCCCGACTGGTGCGGATCTTCCATTCCACACATCCAACAAAACCTGGGAAGTGTCCGGGGGCCACTCCTGGAGGAGGGGGTACTGTCACACGCCAGAGGCGGCGTTCGCCGCGCTTACCCCTGCGTGCTTGCTGGTCTGTGTTGTGGCCTCCGCCTTCGGTGGTCCACGGGCTCCGACGTCTGGCTGGCGCGGCTCCCGGCGGTTCTCCGGGGCAGGGGTGCCGCCATGACACCCGGCATCACGTGGTCGGGGAGCAGGTGACGTCATCAGACTGTTCCGCCAATCCAGCGGAGGCGGGAGATTCAAAGTCAGACGCCGGGCAGAGCCTCGGTGCCTGAGTATCGTCTCTTTTCTGAAGTGGATGCCAGAGCTCCCGTACGCAGTGTGTTTTCCAGCAGCTTTACTCCTGTGCACCTAGCATTCAGGGTGCCTTCCTGCAGCACAGTCTCCAGTGATCCGAGCAACTAGTGTGTTCCTCTGCAGTGCAGTTGCCAGCGCTCCCTGGATTCAGCAAGGCCTGTGGGCCAAACCAAACTTAGTGCTACCAGCATTCATCAGTGTCCTTAAACACCGCTCACCAATTCTTCATTGTCATTTATCATCGCTCACAAGTTCTTCATTCATCAGTGTCCTTAAACACCGCTCAGCAATTTTTCAGTGGCATTAATCATCGCTCACAAGTTCTTCATTCATCAGTGTCTCTAAACACCGCTCACTAATTCTTCAGTGTCATTCACCATCGCTCACAAGTTCTTCATTTATCAGTGTCTTTAAACATTGCTCACAAATTCTTCAATGTCATTTACCATTGCTCACAAGTTCTTCATTCATCAGTTTCTTTAAACATTGCTCACAAATTCTTCAGTGTCCTTCATCATTGCTCATGAATTCTTCAGTAACTTTTTGACATTGCCTACAAGTTTACGTTCTTTCATGTGCCGCTGTATTGCTCCCTTCACTTAATAAAGTTCCTCAGCATTCTTTTACCAAACCTAACTATTAGAGTCTTGTATGAGGAAATCCTATATCTGACCATCCATGCTCCAACATACCTGTGGTTCCTTTTCCCGACCATCGGAAGAACCCCCGAGTCCACAACATCCCCAACCCAGGTCAGTGACAACAAGACCCTTACAGTGTTGTTGTGTTGTGCTGCATCAGACCAGTGGTAGTGTCCTGTTCATCGGTCATTCCAGTGATGATATACGCTGCTGCTCTATGTCCACTTCTGCCATATAATAATTAAACCAACAACCACAAGTCCCTTACAGTGTTGTTGTGTGGTGCTGCATAAGACCAGTGGTAGTGTCCTGTTCATCAATCATTCCAGTGAAGATACACACTGCTGCTATATGTCCACTGCTGATGTTGTATTATAATAATAATAATAACAACAACAAGTCCCTTACTGTGTTGTTGTGTTGTACTGCATCAGAAAAGTGTTAGTGTCTTGTTCATCACTCATTCCAGTGACTATATACGCTGCTGCTCTATGTCAACTGCTGCCATATAATAACTATAACAACAACTACAAGACCCTTACATTGTTGTTGTGTTGTGCTGCATCAGACCAATGGTAGTGTCCTGTTCATCAGTCATTCCAGTGACGATATACGCTGCTGCTATATGTCCACTGCTGCCATATAATAATTATAACAACAAACACAATTCCTTTATAGTGTTGTCGTGTTTTGCTGCATCAGACCAGTGGTAGTGTCCTGTCCATCAGTCATTCCAGTGACGAGGCTGTCACAGTGTTATACGCAGCCGTATTTGTCCACTGCTGACTTATAATAATAATAACAGCAACCACAAGTCCCTTACAGTGTTTTTGTGTTCAGCTGCATCAGACCAGTGGTAGTGTCCTGTTAATCAGTCATTCCAGTGACGATATACGCTGCTGCTATATGTCCACTGCTGCCGTTTTATAATAATAATTACAACAACCACAAGTCCCTTACAGTGTTGTTGTGTTGTGCTGCATCAGACCAGTGGTAGTTAGAGATGAGCGCCTGAAATTTTTCGGGTTTTGTGTTTTGGTTTTGGGTTCGGTTCCGCGGCCGTGTTTTGGGTTCGAACGCGTTTTGGCAAAACCTCACCGAATTTTTTTTGTCGGATTCGGGTGTGTTTTGGATCCGGGTGTTTTTTTCAAAAAACACTAAAAAACAGCTTAAATCATAGAATTTGGGGGTCATTTTGATCCCAAAGTATTATTAAACTCAAAAACCATAATTTACACTCATTTTCAGTCTATTCTAAATACCTCACACCTCACAATATTATTTTTAGTCCTAAAATTTGCACCGAGGTCGCTGTGTGAGTAAGATAAGCGACCCTAGTGGCCGACACAAACACCGGGCCCATCTAGGAGTGGCACTGCAGTGTCACGCAGGATGTCCCTTCCAAAAAACCCTCCCCAAACAGCACATGACGCAAAGAAAAAAAGAGGCGCAATGAGGTAGCTGTGTGAGTAAGATTAGCGACCCTAGTGGCCGACACAAACACCGGGCCCATCTAGGAGTGGCACTGCAGTGTCACGCAGGATGGCCCTTCCAAAAAACCCTCCCCAAACAGCACATGACGCAAAGAAAAAAAGAGGCGCAATGAGGTAGCTGTGTGAGTAAGATTAGCGACCCTAGTGGCCGACACAAACACCGGGCCCATCTAGGAGTGGCACTGCAGTGTCACGCAGGATGTCCCTTCCAAAAAACCCTCCCCAAACAGCACATGACGCAAAGAAAAAAAGAGGCGCAATGAGGTAGCTGACTGTGTGAGTAAGATTAGCGACCCTAGTGGCCGACACAAACACCGGGCCCATTTAGGAGTGGCACTGCAGTGTCACGCAGGATGTCCCTTCCAAAAAACCCTCCCCAATCAGCACATGATGCAAAGAAAAAGAAAAGAAAAAAGAGGTGCAAGATGGAATTGTCCTTGGGCCCTTCCACCCACCCTTATGTTGTATAAACAAAACAGGACATGCACACTTTAACCAACCCATCATTTCAGTGACAGGGTCTGCCACACGACTGTGACTGATATGACGGGTTGGTTTGGACCCCCCCAAAAAAAGAAGCAATTAATCTCTCCTTGCACAAACTGGCTCTACAGAGGCAAGATGTCCACCTCATCATCACCCTCCGATATATCACCGTGTACATCCCCCTCCTCACAGATTATCAATTCGTCCCCACTGAAATCCACCATCTCAGCTCCCTGTGTACTTTGTGGAGGCAATTGCTGCTGGTCAATGTCTCCGCGGAGGAATTGATTATAATTCATTTTAATGAACATCATCTTCTCCACATTTTCTGGATGTAACCTCGTACGCCGATTGCTGACAAGGTGAGCGGCGGCACTAAACACTCTTTCGGAGTACACACTTGTGGGAGGGCAACTTAGGTAGAATAAAGCCAGTTTGTGCAAGGGCCTCCAAATTGCCTCTTTTTCCTGCCAGTATAAGTACGGACTGTGTGACGTGCCTACTTGGATGCGGTCACTCATATATTCCTCCACCATTCTATCAATGTTGAGAGAATCATATGCAGTGACAGTAGACGACATGTCCGTAATCGTTGTCAGGTCCTTCAGTCCGGACCAGATGTCAGCATCAGCAGTCGCTCCAGACTGCCCTGCATCACCGCCAGCGGGTGGGCTCGGAATTCTGAGCCTTTTCCTCGCACCCCCAGTTGCGGGAGAATGTGAAGGAGGAGATGTTGACAGGTCGCGTTCCGCTTGACTTGACAATTTTGTCACCAGCAGGTCTTTCAACCCCAGCAGACTTGTGTCTGCCGGAAAGAGAGATCCAAGGTAGGCTTTAAATCTAGGATCGAGCACGGTGGCCAAAATGTAGTGCTCTGATTTCAACAGATTGACCACCCGTGAATCCTTGTTAAGCGAATTAAGGGCTCCATCCACAAGTCCCACATGCCTAGCGGAATCGCTCCGTGTTAGCTCCTCCTTCAATGTCTCCAGCTTCTTCTGCAAAAGCCTGATGAGGGGAATGACCTGACTCAGGCTGGCAGTGTCTGAACTGACTTCACGTGTGGCAAGTTCAAAGGGCATCAGAACCTTGCACAACGTTGAAATCATTCTCCACTGCGCTTGAGACAGGTGCATTCCACCTACTATATCGTGCTCAATTGTATAGGCTTGAATGGCCTTTTGCTGCTCCTCCAACCTCTGAAGCATATAGAGGGTTGAATTCCACCTCGTTACCACTTCTTGCTTCAGATGATGGCAGGGCAGGTTCAGTAGTTTTTGGTGGTGCTCCAGTCTTCTGTACGTGGTGCCTGTACGCCGAAAGTGTCCCGCAATTCTTCTGGCCACCGACAGCATCTCTTGCACGCCCCTGTCGTTTTAAAAAAAATTCTGCACCACCAAATTCAAGGTATGTGCAAAACATGGGACGTGCTGGAATTTGCCCATATTTAATGCACACACAATATTGCTGGCGTTGTCCGATGCCACAAATCCACAGGAGAGTCCAATTGGGGTAAGCCATTCCGCGATGATCTTCCTCAGTTGCCGTAAGAGGTTTTCAGCTGTGTGCGTATTCTGGAAAGCGGTGATACAAAGCGTAGCCTGCCTAGGAAAGAGTTGGCGTTTGCGAGATGCTGCTACTGGTGCCGCCGCTGCTGTTCTTGCGGCGGGAGTCCATACATCTACCCAGTGGGCTGTCACAGTCATATAGTCCTGACCCTGCCCTGCTCCACTTGTCCACATGTCCGTGGTTAAGTGGACATTGGGTACAACTGCATTTTTTAGGACACTGGTGAGTCTTTTTCTGAGGTCCGTGTACATTTTCGGTATCGCCTGCCTAGAGAAGTGGAACCTAGATGGTATTTGGTAACGGGGGCACACTGCCTCAATAAATTGTCTAGTTCCCTGTGAACTAACGGCGGATACCGGACGCACGTCTAACACCAACATAGTTGTCAAGGCCTCAGTTATCCGCTTTGCAGCAGGATGACTGCTGTGATATTTCATCTTCCTCGCAAAGGACTGTTGAACAGTCAATTGCTTACTGGAAGTAGTACAAGTGGGCTTACGACTTCCCCTCTGGGATGACCATCGACTCCCAGCAGCAACAACAGCAGCGCCAGCAGCAGTAGGCGTTACACGCAAGGATGCATCGGAGGAATCCCAGGCAGGAGAGGAATCGTCAGAATTGCCAGTGACATGGCCTGCAGGACTATTGGCATTCCTGGGGAAGGAGGAAATTGACACTGAGGGAGTTGGTGGGGTGGTTTGCGTGAGCTTGGTTACAAGAGGAAGGGATTTACTGGTCAGTGGACTGCTTCCGCTGTCACCCAAAGTTTTTGAACTTGTCACTGACTTATTATGAATGCGCTGCAGGTGACGTATAAGGGAGGATGTTCCGAGGTGGTTAACGTCCTTACCCCTACTTATTACAGCTTGACAAAGGGAACACACGGCTTGACACCTGTTGTCCGCATTTCTGTTGAAATACCTCCACACCGAAGAGCTGATTTTTTTGGTATTTTCACCTGGCATGTCAACGGCCATATTCCTCCCACGGACAACAGGTGTCTCCCCGGGTGCCTGACTTATACAAACCACCTCACCATCAGAATCCTCCTGGTCAATTTCCTCCCCAGCGCCAGCAACACCCATATCCTCCTCATCCTGGTGTACTTCAACACTGACATCTTCAATCTGACTATCAGGAACTGGACTGCGGGTGCTCCTTCCAGCACTTGCAGGGGGCGTGCAAATGGTGGAAGGCGCATGCTCTTCACGTCCAGTGTTGGGAAGGTCAGGCATCGCAACCGACACAATTGGACTCTCCTTGTGGATTTGGGATTTCGAAGAATGCACAGTTCTTTGCTGTGCTGCTTTTGCCAGCTTGAGTCTTTTCATTTTTCTAGCGAGAGGCTGAGTGCTTCCATCCTCATGTGAAGCTGAACCACTAGCCATGAACATAGGCCAGGGCCTCAGCCGTTCCTTGCCACTCCGTGTCGTAAATGGCATATTGGCAAGTTTACGCTTCTCCTCCGACAATTTTATTTTAGGTTTTGGAGTCCTTTTTTTTCTGATATTTGGTGTTTTGGATTTGACATGCTCTATACTATGACATTGGGCATCGGCCTTGGCAGACGACGTTGCTGGCATTTCATCGTCTCGGCCATGACTAGTGGCAGCAGCTTCAGCACGAGGTGGAAGTGGATCTTGATCTTTCCCTAATTTTGGAACCTCAACATTTTTGTTCTCCATATTTTAATAGGCACAACTAAAAGGCACCTCAGGTAAACAATGGAGATGGATACTAGTATACAATTATGGACTGCCTGCCGAGTGCAGACACAGAGGTAGCCACAGCCATGAACTACCGTACTGTACTGTGTCTGCTGCTAATATAGACTGGTTGATAAAGAGATGTCTATGTAACTATGTATGTATAAAGAAGAAAGAAAAAAAAACCACGGTTAGGTGGTATACAATTATGGATGGACTGCCTGCCGAGTGCAGACACAGAGGTAGCCTCAGCCGTGAACTACCGTACTGTACTGTGTCTGCTGCTAATAATATAGACTGGTTGATAAAGAGATGTCGTAGTAGTATGTATGTATAAAGAAGAAAGAAAAAAAAACCACGGTTAGGTAGTATACAATTATGGACGGACTGCCTGCCGAGTGCAGACACAGAGGTAGCCACAGCCGTGAACTACCGTACTGTACTGTGTCTGCTGCTAATATAGACTGGTTGATAAAGAGATGTCTATGTAACTATGTATGTATAAAGAAGAAAGAAAAAAAAACCACGGTTAGGTGGTATACAATTATGGACGGACTGCCTGCCGAGTGCAGACACAGAGGTAGCCACAGCCGTGAACTACCGTACTGTACTGTGTCTGCTGCTAATATAGACTGGTTGATAAAGAGATGTCTATGTAACTATGTATGTATAAAGAAGAAAGAAAAAAAAACCACGGTTAGGTGGTATACAATTATGGACGGACTGCCTGCCGAGTGCAGACACAGAGGTAGCCACAGCCGTGAACTACCGTACTGTACTGTGTCTGCTGCTAATATAGACTGGTTGATAAATAGATGTCTATGTAACTATGTATGTATAAAGAAGAAAGAAAAAAAAACCACGGTTAGGTGGTATACAATTATGGACGGACTGCCTGCCGAGTGCAGACACAGAGGTAGCCACAGCCGTGAACTACCGTACTGTACTGTGTCTGCTGCTAATATAGACTGGTTGATAAAGAGATGTCTATGTAACTATGTATGTATAAAGAAGAAAGAAAAAAAAACCACGGTTAGGTGGTATACAATTATGGACGGACTGCCTGCCGAGTGCAGACACAGAGGTAGCCACAGCCGTGAACTACCGTACTGTACTGTGTCTGCTGCTAATATAGACTGGTTGATAAAGAGATGTCGTAGTAGTATGTATGTATAAAGAAGAAAAAAAAACCACGGTTAGGTGGTATACAATTATGGACGGACTGCCTGCCGAGTGCAGACACAGAGGTAGCCACAGCCGTGAACTACCGTACTGTGTCTGCTGCGACTGGATGATAAATGATATAAAAAATATATATATATCACTACTGCAGCCGGACAGGTATATATTATATATTATATAATGACGGACCTGCTGGACACTGTCTGTCAGCAGAATGAGTTTTATTTTTATAGAATAAAAAAAACAACAACACACAAGTGAAGTCACACGACGAGTGTTTAACTTTTTCAGGCAATCACAATATAAGTATACTACTAACTATACTGGTGGTCAGTGTGGTCAGGTCACTGGTCAGTCACACTGGCAGTGGCACTCCTGCAGCAAAAGTGTGCACTGTTTAATTTTAATATAATATTATGTACTCCTGGCTCCTGCTATAACCTATAACTGGCACTGCAGTGCTCCCCAGTCTCCCCCACAATTATAAGCTGTGTGAGCTGAGCAGTCAGACAGATATATAATATATATAGATGATGCAGCACACTGGGCTGAGCCTGAGCAGTGCACACAGATATGGTATGTGACTGAGTCACTGTGTGTATCGCTTTTTTCAGGCAGAGAACGGATATATTAAATAAACTGCACTGTCTGGTGGTCACTCACTAGTAAACTCTCTGCACTCTCTACACTTCTACAGTACTCCTCCTAGTCCTAAGCTCCAGTAAATCTCTCTCTCTTATAATCTAAATGGAGAGGACGCCAGCCACGTCCTCTCCCTATCAATCTCAATGCACGTGTGAAAATGGCGGCGACGCGCGGCTCCTTATATAGAATCCGAGTCTCGCGAGAATCCGACAGCGTCATGATGACGTTCGGGCGCGCTCGGGTTAACCGAGCAAGGCGGGAGGATCCGAGTCTGCTCGGACCCGTGAAAAAAACCATGAAGTTCGGGCGGGTTCGGATTCAGAGAAACCGAACCTGCTCATCTCTAGTGGTAGTGTCCTGTTCATCAGTCGTTCCAGTGACAATATACGCTGCTGCTATATGTCCACTGCTGCCGTATAAAAATTTAACAACAACCACAAGTCCCTTACAGTATTGTTGTGTTGTGCTGCATCAGACCAGTGGTAGTGTCATGTTCATCAGTCATTCCAAAGACGATATACGCTGCTGCTATATGTTCACTGCTGCGGTATAATAATTATAACAGCAAACACAAGTCCCTTACAGTGTTGTTGTGTTGTGCTGCATCAGACCAGTGGTAGTGTCCTGTTCATCAGTCATTCTAGTGATGATATATGCTGCAGCTATATGTCCACTGCTGCCATATAATAATTATACCAACAATCACAAGTCCCTTACAGTGTTGTTGTGTTGTGCTGCATCAGACCAGTGGTAGTGTCCTGTTCATCAGTCATTCCAGTGACGATATACGCTGCTGTTATATGTCCACTGCTGCCGTATAATAATAATAATAATAATAATAATAATAACAAAAACCACAAGCCCCTTACAGTTTTGTTGTGTTGTGCTGCATCAGACCAGTGGTAGTGTCCTGTTCATCAGTCATTCCAGTGACGATATACGCTGCTGCTATTTGTCCACTACTGCCGTGTAATAATTATAACAACAACCACAAGTCCCTTACAGTATTGTTGTGTTGTGTTCCATCAGACCAGTGATAGTGTCCTGTGCATCTTTCATTCGAGTGAAGATATACGCTGCAGCTATATGTAACATAGTAATATAGTATCTGAGGTTGAAAAAAGACAATTGTCCATCAAGTTCAACCTATTTGTGGTCTCTTATGCATGATGATTTGACTAAAATTTCTGACTAATGCTGCTGTCAGCCGTTGCATTTTATCCCTATTTATAGTAACTATAATGCATGACTATGCACCATATCCCTGGATATCCTTATCCATTAGGAATTTATCTAACCCATTCTTAAAGGTGTTGACAGATTCCGCCATTACAACTCCCTCGGGCAGGGAATTCCAAACACGTATTGTCCTTACCGTGAAAAAGCCTTTGCGACGTATTGTGCGGAATCTCCTCTCCTCTAACCTGAGCGAGTGTCCATGAGTCCTCTGTGTTGATCTAACCAAAAACAGGTCCCGCGCAAGCTCTGTGTATTGTCCCGTTATATATTTGTAGATGTTGATCATATCCCCTCTTAGTATCCGCTTTTCCAATGTAAACATGCCTAGTCTTTCAAGCCTTTCCTTGTATTCCATCGTCTCCACACCCTTAATTAGTTTGGTCGCCCTCCTCTGTACCTTTTCTAGCTCCAGGATATCCTTTTTGTAGTACGGTGCCCAGAATTGTACACAGTATTCAAGGTGTGGACTCACTAGTGATTTATATAACGGGAGTAGTACAATACTCTCGTCCCTAGCATCAATACCCCGTTTTATGCATGCTAATATCTTATTAGCCTTCTTTGCTGCAGTCCTACTTTGGGTACTACTGCTTAGCTTGCTATCTATGAGGACACCTAAGTCCTTTTCCAGTACAGAATCCCCTAATTTTACCCCAATTAGCAGGTAGGTGTAATTTTTGTTCTTGTTACCACAGTGCATTACCTTACACTTGTCTGTGTTGAAGCGTATTCTCCATTTGGCTGCCCATGCTTCTAATTTAACTAAGTCGTTCTGAAGAGACTCGGCATCCTCCTCTGTATTTATAGCCTTACACAATTTGGTATCATCTGCAAAAATTGACACCATGCTCTCTAGACCTTCTTTTAGGTCGTTAATGAAAATATTGAACAATAGCGGTCCTAATACTGAGCCTTGCGGCACACCACTTAGCACTTCAGTCCAAGTTGAAAAAGATCCATTAACCACAACGCGCTGCTCCCTATTATCTAACCAGTTTTTGACCCAAGTGCATATTGTGCTTCCTAGCCCTGATTCTTGTCGCTTGTAGAAAAGTCTCATGTGTGGTACAGTATCGAACGCTTTGGCAAAGTCTAAAAAGATTACATCCACGTCTTTTCCCTGATCTAGGTTTGCGCTTACTGTTTCATAAAAGCCAAGTAAGTTGGTTTGACAGGATCTGTTCTTCATAAACCAATGTTGATTCCTTTTAATGACCTTATTGACTTCAAGGAACTTCTGAATACTATCTCTTCGAATACCTTCCAATACTTTCCCCACTATAGATGTAAGACTAACTGGTCTATAATTATCTGGTTCAGCTTTACTTCCCTTTTTGAATATAGGCACTAATTCCGCTATACGCCAGTCTTTGGGAACCATACCTGATATAACTGAATCCTTAAAGATCAAAGATAGCGGTTTTGCCAGTTCAGAGTGAAGATCCATTAGAACCCTTGGATGAATACCATCGGGCCCTGGTGATTTATCAATCTTTAAATGTTTTAATCGGTCACAGACTACTTCCTCGCTTAAATAAGTACCTATCAGTGGGATATTCTCATTATTGAGATT
The DNA here is from genome assembly GCF_028390025.1 of Pseudophryne corroboree. NCBI lineage: Eukaryota > Metazoa > Chordata > Amphibia > Anura > Myobatrachidae > Pseudophryne > Pseudophryne corroboree. The sequence continues at coordinate 131,223,902 of NC_086452.1, forward strand.
GTGTGTCAGTCCCTGAATTGGGTCCTCTCTAGTGAATACTGTTGAAAAAAACTAATTTAGTGTGTCCGCTATGTCATTATCATTTTTGCTTAAGACTCCCAACTTGTCTTTTAAAGGGCCTATACTCTTCTTTTTTAATCTCTTGCTATTAATGTATTTAAAGAATTTTTTGGGATTCACTTTGCTTTCCTTTGCTACTAGTTTTTTAGTTTTAGCCGCTTTAGCCGCTCTTATTTCCTTTTTGCAAATTTTGTTACATTCCTTATAGTGCTGAAATGACTCTGCTTCCCCGTCAGATTTGTATTTTTTAAATGCTCGCCTTTTTTTACCCATAAGTTCCTTAATCTTTTTGTTAAGCCACATCGGTTTATGATTTTTATTCCTTTTTTTGCTGCTCGTAGGAATAAATTTGAGTGTATTTTTAGCTAGCAGGAATTTTAGTACCTCCCATTTCTCCATAGTATTTTTTCCTAAAAGCAAACCTTCGCATTCAATATCCCTGAAAAATACCCTCATCTTTTCAAAATTTGCTTTGCTAAAGTTTAGAGTCCTAGTTGAGCCAGTATAGGGCTGTTTATGGAAACTGATATTGAATGTGACCATATTGTGGTCGCTGTTTCCTATGGGTTCCCCTACTATAATACCTGATACCAAATCCCCAATGTTTGTTAATACCAGGTCTAAGATTGCATTGTACCTAGTTGGTTCCTCAATTAGTTGGACTAAGTAGTTATAATTAAGTGTGTTTAAAAACATATTGCCCCTAGCAGTATCACATGAATCATTTTTCCAGTTTATCTCTGGATAGTTAAAATCTCCCATCATTACTATGTCTCCTACTCCTGCTGCTCTTTCAATTTGCTTTAGTAACAATTCCTCATCAGATGCGTTGATACCAGGCGGCCTATAGCATACACCCAATACTAACTTTTTTATTCCTTTTTCCCCGCATGCAATTTCTACCCATAATGTCTCGACAGTGTCTACAGTCCCCTCCTGAATATCTTCCCGTATATCAGGTTTTAAAAACGGCTTTACGTAAAGACACACCCCTCCACCCTTTATATTTAGTCTGTCTCTCCAAAACAGTGTATAGCCCTCTAGAATGACTGTCCAATCATGATATTCATCCCACCAAATTTCAGTAATGCCTATAATATCATACTGTTTGCTTGCTGCAAGTATTTCTAGTTCACCCTTTTTACCAGTAATGCTTCTGGCGTTTACATACATACAACTAAGATAAGTATTTTCCCTTGCGTTAGGGACATCTTTCACCTTATGTCCCTTGCTGCTGTATAACAATAATGATAACCTCAAGTCACTTACAGTGTTGTTGTGTTGTGCTGCATCAGACTAGTGGTAGTGTCCTGTCCATCAGTCATTCTAGTGACGAGGCTGTCACAGTGGTATACGCTGCTGCTATATGTCCACTGCTGCCGTAAAATAATAATAACAACCACAAGTCCCTTACATTGTTGTTGTGTTGTGCTGCATCAGACAAGTGGTAGTGTCTTGTTCATCAGTCATTCAAGTGACGATATACGCTGCTGCTATATGTCCACAGCTGCTGTATAATAATTATACCAACAAGTCCCTTACAGTGTTGTTGTGTTTTGCTGCATCAGACTAGTGGTAGTGTCCTGTCCATCAGTCATTCTAGTGACGAGGCTGTCACAGTGGTATATGCTGCTGCTATATGTCCACTGCTGCCGTATAAAAATAATAACAACCACAAGCCCCTTACATTGTTGTTGTGTTTTGCTGCATCAGACTACTGGTAGCATCCTGTCCATCAGTCATTCTAGTGATGAGTTTGTCAAAGTGCTATATGCTGCTGCTATATGTCCACTGCTGCCATTTTATAATAATAACAACAACAACCACAAGTCCCTTACAATGTTGTTGTATTGTGCAGCATCAGACCAGTGGTAGTGTCCTGTTCATCAGTCATTCCAGTGACGATATACGCTGCAGCTATATGTCCACTGCTGCCATATAATAATTATACCAACAAGCACAAGTCCCATACAGTGCTGTTGTGTTGTGCCTCATCAGACCAGTGGTAGTGTACTGTTCATCAGTCATTCCAGTGACGATATACGTTGCTGCTATGTGTCCACTGCTGCCGTATAATAATTATAACAACAACCAGAAGTCCCTTACAGTATTGTGTGTTGTGCTGCATTAGACCAGTGGTAGTGCCCTGTTCATCAGTCATGTCCACTGCTGACTTTTAAAAATAAAACAACTGCAATCCCCTTATAGTGTTGTTGTGTTGTGCTGCATCAGAACAGTGGTAGTGCCCTGTTCATCAGTCATTCCAGTGACGATTCAGTCACAGTGGTATACGGTGCTGCTATATGTCCACTGCTGCCTTTAAAAAAAATAACAACCGCAAGTCCCTTTTAGTGTTGTTGTGTTGTGCTGCATCAGACTAGTGGTAGTGTCCTGTACATCAGTCATTCCATTGATGATTTACGCTGCTACTGTATGTCCACTGCTGACGTATAATAATTAATTATACCAACAACCACAAGGCCCTTACAGTGTTTTTGTGTTGTGCTGCATCAGATCAGTGGTAGTGTCCTGTTTATCAGTCATTCCAGTGACAATATATGCTGCTGCTATTTGTCCACTGCTGTCATATAATAATTAAACCAACAACCACAAGTCCCTTAAAGAGTTGTTGTGTTGTGCTGCATCAGACCAGTGGTAGTGTCCTGTTCATCAGTCATTCCAGTGACGATACACGCTGCTGCTATATGTCCACTGCTGCTGTTGTTTTATAATAATAACAACAACCACAAGCCCCTTACAGTGTTGTTATGTTGTGCTGCACCAAACCAGTGGTAGTGCCCTCTTCATCAGTCATTCCAGTGACGATATACGCTGCTGCTATATGTCGACTGCTGCCGTATAATAATTATAACAATAACCACAAGTCCCTTAAAGTGTTGTTGAGTTGTGCTGTATCAGACTAGTGGTAGTGTCCTGTCCATCAGTCATTCCAGTGACTAGTCGGTCACAGTGGTATATGCTGCTGCTATATGCCCACTGCTGCCGTATAATAATAATAACAACAACAACCGCAAGTCCCTTACAGTGTTGTTGTGTTGTGCTGCATTAGACCAGTGGTAGTGTCCTGTTCATCAGTCATTCCAGTGAAAATATATGCTGCAGCTATATGTCCACTGCTGCCATATAATAATTATACCAACAACCACAAGGCCCTTACAGTGTTGTGTTGTGCTGCATCAGACCAGTGATAGTGTCCTGTTCATCAGTAATTCCAGTGACGAGGCTTTCACAGTGGTAAACGCTGCTGCTATATGTCCACTGCTGCCATATAATAATAATAACAACAACCACAAGTCCTTTACAGTGTTGTAATGTTGTGCTGCATCAGACCAGTGGTAGTGTCCTGTGCATCAGTCATTCCAGTGACGATATACGCTGCTGCTATATGTCCACTGCTGCCGTATAATAATAATAATAATAATAATAATAATATCAACAACAACAATACCTTACAGTATTGTTGTGTTGTGTTGCATCAGACCAGTGGTAGTGTCCTGTGCATCAGTCATTTCAGTGAAGATATACGCTGCTGCTATATATCCACTGCTGCTGTATAACAATAATAACAACCAAAAGTACATTACAGTATTGTTATGTTGTGCTGCATCAGACCTGTGGTAGTGTTCTGTCCATCAGTCATTCCAGTGACGAGGCATTCATAGTGGTATACGCTGCTGCTATATGTTCACTGCTGTCGTATAATAATAATAACAACCACAAGTCCCATAAAAAATGTTTGTGTTGTGCTGCATCAGACCAGTGGTAGTGTCCTGTTCATCAGTCATTCAAGTGACGATGCAGTTACAGTGGTATACGCTGCTATATGTCCACTGCTGCCGTGTAATAATAATATAAACAACCACAAGTCACTTACAGTGTTGTTGTGTTGTGCTGTATCAGACCAGTGGTAGTGTCCTGTTCATCAGTCATTCCAGTGATGATATACACTGCTGTTTTATGTCCACTGCTGTTGTATAATAGTTATAACAACAACCACAAGTCCCTTACATTGTTGTTGTGTTGTGCTGCATCAGTCCAGTGGTAGTGTCCTGTTTAACAATTATTCCAGTGATGATATACAATGCTGCTATATGTCCACTGCTGCCGTATAATAATAACATCAACAACCACCACAAGTCCCTTACAGTGTTGTTGTGTTGTTCTGCATCAGACCAGTGGTAGTGTCCTGTGCATCAGTCATTCCAGTGATGATATACGCTGCTGCTAAATGTCCACTGCTGCCGTGTAATATTTATAACAACAACCACAAGTCCCTTACAGTGTTGTTGTGTTGTGCTGCATCAGACCAGTGGTAGTGTCCTGTTCATCAGTCATTCCAGTGATGATATACGCTGCAGCTACTGTATATGTCCACTGCTGTTGTATAATAATTATAACAACAACAACCACAAGTCCCTTACAGTGTTGTTGTGTTGTGCTGCATCAGACCAGTGGTAGTGTCATGTCCATCAGTCATTCCAGTGACGAGACAGTCACAGTGGTATACGCTGCTATATGTCCACTGCTGCCATATAATAATAATATCTACAACCACAAGACCCTTACTGTGTTATTGTGCTGCATCAGATCAGTGGTAGTGTCCTGTCCATCAGTCATTCCAGTGACAAGGCAATCACAGTGGTATAAGCTGCTGCTATATGTCCACTGCTGCTGTATAATAATAATAATAACAACTGCAAAACCCTTGCAGTGTTGTTGTGTTGTGCTGCATCAGACCAGTGGTAGTGTCCTGTCCATCAGTCATTCCAGAGACGAGGCAATCACAGTGGTATATGCTGCTGCTATATGTCCACTGCTACCGTATAATAATAACAACAACAACAACCACAAGTCACTTACAGTGTTGTTGTGTTGTGCTGCATCAGACCAGTGGTAGTGTCCTGTCTATCAGTCATTCCAGTGACGATCCAGTCACAGTGGTATACGCTGCTGCTATATATCCACTGCTGCAGTATAATAATAACATCAACAACCACAAGGCCCTTACTGTGTTGTTGTGTTGTGCTGCATCAAACCAGTGGTAGTGTCCTGTTCATCAGTCATTCCAGTGACGATATACTTTGCTGCTATATGTCCACTGCTGTCGTATAATAATAGTAACAACAACAACAAACACAAGTCCCTTACAGTGTTGTTGTGTTGTGCTGCATCAGACCAGTGGTAGTGTCCTGTTCATCAGTCATTCCAGTAACGATATACGCTGCTGCTATATGTCCATTGCTGCCGTATAATAATAATAACAACCACAAGCCCCTTACAGTGTTGTTTTGTTGTGCTGCATCAGACCAGTGGTAGTGTACTGTTCATCAGTCATTCCAGTGATGATATACGCTGCAGCTATATGTCCACTGCTGTTGTATAATAATTATAACAACAACCACAAGTCCCTTACAGTGTTGTTGTGTTGTGCTGCATCAGACCAGTGGTAGTGTCCTGTCCATCAGACATTCCAGTGACGATGCAGTTACAGTGGTATACGCTGCTATATGTCCACTGCTGCCGTATAATAATAATATAAACAACCACAAGTCACTTACAGTGTTGTTGTGTTGTGCTGTATCAGACCAGTGGTAGTGTCCTGTTCATCAGTCATTCCAGTGATGATATACACTGCTGTTTTATGTCCACTGCTGTTGTATAATAGTTATAACAACAACCACCACAAGGCCCTTACATTGTTGTTGTGTTGTGCTGCATCAGTCCAGTGGTAGTGTCCTGTTTAACAATTATTCCAGTGATGATATACAATGCTGCTATATGTCCACTGCTGCCGTATAATAATAACAACAACAACCACCACAAGTCCCTTACAGTGTTGTTGTGTTGTTCTGCATCAGACCAGAGGTAGTGTCCTGTCCATCAGTTATTCCAGTGACGAGGCTGTCACAGTGGTATAAGATTCTGCTATATATCCACTGCTGCCGTATAATAATAATAATAACAACAACAACCACAAGTCCCTTACAGTATTGTTATGTTGTGCTGCATCAGACCAGTGGTAGTGTCCTGTTCATCAGTCATTCCAGTGATGATATACGCTGCTGCTAAATGTCCACTGCTGCCGTGTAATATTTATAACAACAACCACAAGTCCCTTACAGTGTTGTTGTGTTGTGATGCATCAGACCAGTGGTAGTGTCCTGTTCATCAGTCATTCCAGTGATGATATACGCTGCAGCTACTGTATATGTCCACTGCTGTTGTATAATAATTATAACAACAACCACAAGTCCCTTACAGTGTTGTTGTGTTGTGCTGCATCAGACCAGTGGTAGTGTCATGTCCATCAGTCATTCCAGTGACGAGACAGTCACAGTGGTATACGCTGCTATATGTCCACTGCTGCCGTATAATAATAATATCAACAACCACAAGACCCTTACTGTGTTATTGTGCTGCAACAGATCAGTGGTAGTGTCCTGTCCATCAGTCATTCCAGTGACAAGGCAATCACAGTGGTATAAGCTGCTGCTATATGTCCACTGCTGCTGTATAATAATAATAATAACAACTGCAAAACCCTTGCAGTGTTGTTGTGTTGTGCTGCATCAGACCAGTGGTAGTGTCCTGTCCATCAGTCATTCCAGAGACGAGGCAATCACAGTGGTATATGCTGCTGCTATATGTCCACAGCTGTCGTATAATAATAATAATAATAATAATAATAACCACAAGCCCCTTACAGTGTTGTGTTGTGCTGCATCAAAGCAGTGGTAGTCTACTGTCCATCAGTCATTCCAATCATTCCTGTACCACATATTTTCTCATATAGCTCCCAAAAAATAATGGAGAGAAAATAATTTGAGGATAAAATAGGGAAAGATCAAGAAGAACCACTTCCTCCTTGTGCTGAAGCTGCTGCCACTAGCCTTGACATAGACGATTAAATGACATCAATGTCGTCTGCCAAGGCCGATGCCCAATGTGATAATAGAGGGCATATAAAATCCAAAAAGCCAAAGTTCAGTAAAAAGAACCAAAAAAAAGAAATGTAATCATCTGAGAAGAAACGTAAACTTGCCAATATGCCATTTATGACATGGAGTGGCAAGGAACAGCTGAGTCCCTGGCCTATGTCCATGGCTAGTGGTTCAGCTTCACATGATGTTGGAAGCTCTCATCCTCCCACTAGAAAAATTTAAATAGTTACAATGGAAAGAGCACAGAAAAGAACTTTGCGTTCTTAAATGGTATCACAAATCCCAAAGGTGAGTCCAAGTGTGTCGGCAGTTGCAATGCCTGACCTTCCCAACACTGGATGGAAAGAGGTGGCTCTTTCCAACATTTGCACGCCCCCTGCAAGTGCTGGAAGGAGCACTCACTGTCCAGTTCCTGATATTAAAATTGAAGATGTCACTGTTGAAGTACACCAGTATGAGGATATAGGTGTTGCTGGTGCTGAGGAGGAAGTGGACGATGAGGATTCTGATGGTGATGTGGTTTGTTTAAATCAGGCACTGGGGGAGACACCTGTTATCCATGGGATGAAGAAGCCCATTGTGATGCCTGGGCAAACTACCAAAAAAGCCACCTCTTCGATGTGGAATTAATACTCCACAAATCCGGACAACAGGTGTCAAGCCATCTGTTGCCTCTGTCAATCTGTAATAAGTAGGGGTAAGGATGTTAACCACCTAGGAACATCCTCCCTTATACGTCACATGCTGCGCATTCATCAGAAGTCAGTGTCAAGTTGTGAAACTGGGTAAGAGCTTAAACAGTCCACTAAATTCCTTCTTCCTCCTGCTGTACCCAAGCTCCTGCAAGCCACACCACCAGCTCACTCAATGTCAACTTCCTCCTCAGTCAGGAACATCAGTAGTCCTGCAGGCCATGTCACTGTCAAGACTGGAGAGTCCTCACCTAACCAGTATTCCTCCATAGGATCCTTGAGTGGTATGCCTGCTGTTGCTGCCGCTGCTGTTGTTACTGCTTGGAGTCGATCATCATCCTAGAGGGGAAGTCGGAAGACCACTTGTACTACTTCCAGTAGGCAATTGACTGTCCAACAGTCCTTTGTGAGGAAGATGAAAAATGACAGCAGTCAACCTTTTGCAAAGCGGATAACTGAAGCCTTGATACCTATGTTGGTGATAGACGTGTGTCCAGTATCCACCATTAGTTCAGTGGGACTTAGAGAATTGTTTGAGGTACTGTGTCCCCGGTATCAAATCCCATCTAGGTTCCACTTCTCTAGGCAGGCGATACCGAGAATGTACACAGACATCAGAAAAAGAGTCACCAGTGTCCTACAAAATGTGGTTGTATCCAGTGTCCACTTAACCACGGACATGTGGACAAGTGGAACAGGGCAGACTAAGGACTATATGGCTGTAACATCCCACTGGGTAGATGTATGGCCTCCAGCAGCAACAACAGCAGCGGCACCAGTAGCATCTCGCAAACGCCAACTCGTTCCTAGGCAGGCTACACTATGTATCACCGCTTTTCTTAAGAGACACACAGCTGACAACCTCTTACGGAAACTGAGGAACATGATCGCACAATGGCTTACCCCAATTGGACTCTCCTGGGGATTTGTGATATCGGACAATTAATTTGGTGGTGCGAAATTTTCAGAAAAATTACAGGGGTGTGCAGGAGGATGCAGACAGTGGCTCCGAAAAATTGCAGGCCACTTTCAGCATTCTGCCACTGCATGACGAAGACTGGAGCACCAGAAAACACTAAAGGAAACTGCCCCACCATCAACTGAAGCAAGAGGTGGTAACGAGGTGGAATTCAACATTCTATATGCTTCAGATGATGAAGGAGCAGCAAAAGACCATTCAAGCCTTTACATCCACCTACGATATAGGCAAAGGAGGGGTAATGCCCCTGACTGAAGCACAGTGGAGAACGATTTCTGTCTCGTGCAAGGTTCTCCAACCCTTCAAACTTGCCACACGTGAAGTCAGTTCAGAAACTGCCAGCTTGAGTCAGGTCATTCCCCTCATCAGGCTTTTGCAGAAGCAGCTGGAGAAATTGAAGGAGGAGCTAAAACGGAGCGATTTCGCAAAGTATGTGGGACTTGTGGATTGGGCCCTTCATTCACTTTGCCAGAATTCAAGGGTGGTCAATCTGTGAAATCAGAGCACTACATTTTGGCCACTGTGCTCGATCCTAGGTTTAAAGCCTACATTGTATCTCTCTTTCCAGCAGACACAAGTGTGCAGGGGTGCAAAGACATGCTGGTTAGTAAATTGTCAATTCAAGCGGAACGTGACCCGTCAAAGGCTCGTCCTTCAATTTCTCCCTCCACTGGGGCTGCAAGGAAAAGGATAAGATTTTCTAGCCCACCCGCTGGCGGTGATGCAGGGCAGTCAGGAGCGAAAGCTGACATCTGGTCCGGACTGAAGGGCCTGCCAATGATTACTGACATGTCTACTGTCACTGCATATGATTCTGTCACCATTTAAAGAATGGTGGAGGATTATATGAGTGACAGCATCCAAGTAGGCATGTCAGACAGTCCATATGTATACTGGCAGGAAAAAGAGGCAATGTGGGTGCCCTTGCACAAACTGGTTTTATTTTACCTAAGTTTCATGCCCTCAAGTGTGTACTCCAAAAGAGTGTTTAGTGCAGCCGGTAACCTTGTCAGCGTTCGGCGTAGGAGGTTACTTCCACTAAATGTGGAGAAGATGACGTTCAGCAAAATGAATTATAAATTCCTCTGGGAAGATTTTTACCAGCAATTGCCTCCAGAAAGTACACAGGAACCTGTGATGGTGGATTCCAGTGGGGACGAATTAATACTCTGTGAGGAGGAGGAGGATGTACACAGTGAAAGGGGTGAGAAATTGGAGGATCAGGATAGAGCCAGTTTGTGCAAGGAGAGTTTGATTGCTTCTTTTTTGGTGGGAGCCCAAACAAACCAGTCATTTCAGCCACAGTCATGTGGCAGACCCTGTTGCTGAAATGATTGGTTTGTTAAAGTGTGCATGTCCTGTTTATACAACATAAGGGTGGGTGGAAGGGCCCAAGGACAATTCCATCTTGCATCTTTTTTCTTCTTTGCATCATGTGCTGTTTGGGGACTAGTTTTTTTGTGCCATCCTGTCTTTAACTGCAGTACCACTCCTAGATGGGCCAGGTGTTTGTGCCGCACACTTGTGTCACTTAGCTTAGTCATACAGCCACCTCAGTGAAACTTTTAGGCGTAAAAACAATATTGTGAGGTGTGAGGTGATCAGAATAGACTGGAAATGAGTGGGAATTAATGTTATTGAGGTTAATACAAACGTAGGAGCAATATTACCCCCAAATTATGTGATTTTAGCTGTTTTTATGTTTAAAAAAAAATCATCCAGAAACAAAACCAAAACACGAAAAGTGCCAGACGCACATCTCTAGTTTTAAGATTACTTTTGTGTTTCTTTGATAAATATTGTCTTTGTATAGACTAGCATGTAAGCAAATATACAGCAGGAATGCAAGCTAGAATAGTATGTTAATCAGAAATGGTTGCATTTGTTCTACACTGAGCATCAGACAATAGGTCCATTTGTTGACAACAAGATGCTTACTGTGATTGGCACCTAGAAGAAGTTAAATAAGTTCAAAAGAAATCTGGCAAGATCTCATTGCACTACAAAGACGTGAAGACTACAATCAAAGAGCATTGATTTAATCTAAATTAGGGTTCCCTGTAGTGACAGTATACTATAGTGTGATTCAAAAGCCGCAGTAAACCCTTTTATTTCAAACACTGTGCAGACAATGGGAAAAATTACTTTGATTCAAAGTGGCACCCATGTTCGGTACATACCCTAAAAGATAGGCCACTTCACCCATACCTTACCGGAGTATTCGGTTTTCCCATTTCCTGCACAGTTTTTGAAACAAAAGGGTGTATTGCAACCAGGGCTACCACCAGAAATTGTGGGGCCCGGGACTGAAAAAATAGGCAGGGCAAATCCCTCACCAATGCATTGAAAAAGTGCTTAGTGGTTACACCTTCAAGAATCTAAGAACGATGAGTTGCCCATCTTCTCACTTTACTAGATGCAAATTCTTGTACTAGGTTTTTAAAATACACCTGTTGTGAAAGATTGTGTTCAATAGAAAGAAGTGCAAGGCTGTTTAAACGTTGTTCACTTATTGTTGAGCGGAGGTAATTCTTAATCAAGGCCAGTTTGCTAAATGCTCTTTCACCTTCTGCCACAGATACTGGAAGACTAGTAAAAATTCTGATAGCATCACAAACTTCTCCAAATACTCCTTGAAGCTGTAGTTTGCATATGGCATTTAGCAAGTCCAGTGGAGTTGAGTGGCTCTTAAATGTAGCATCATACATTTTTTGAAGATTCTGAATTTCACCTTCTAAATTTGGTGTAAGAATAGAAAAAAAAAGAAAAAATGGAACTGTGCATATAATCCAAAATGAGACATTTATTCAGTATCACAGTATAAAATAAAATAATTCCCCCAATTACCGGCCGGTATTTAATAAATAAAACAGTAAAATTACTAGTTTATATATTCAGTGATTCCTATCATAAAATAAACACATATATCAGAATATTATACTATTAAACACCTAGAGATATTAATCTGATTCTTGCATCTATTCACAGGTGACTCATATAACAAAGCAGGCGTCCCTGCAATGTTGCGCAAATATTCAAATGTCCATATTTTCTTTTATACTGTGATATTTAGTAAATGTCTCATTTTGGATGATATGCGCAGTTCCATTTTTTCTTTTCTTCTGATTTATTTAATTATGGCGTCTAGAACATGTTTTCCACATAGATTGATAAATTCATTTTGTATGGCCCAGGATAAATAATGAGCATGCAGTTTTTTCCCCTTTTGCTGACTTTCCTTCACGGTTTGTAAGTGCTCATGCAGAAGTGTATCATAATGGGATACCACTTCCAGAGTACCAAGAAAATGTCCATTGTTTATGTCGCCAATCCGTTGAGAACTGCCTCTAAATGCCATATTTCTTGATGCCAAATATAAAGTCACATCCAGTAATCTTTGCAGTAGAGCAGCAAACTTTTCAGTTTCCATTTCCAGATTTCTCTGAATGTTACAGTCCACTCCATGTCCTGTAAGAGACATCTGCAGTGTCCTAAAGCTGACATAATGTTGCTTATGCTGCATGCTCTTTTCATGTTCTGGTAGCTTTCTGTATAGTTTACGCCAGCTGATCTTTGATGGGTCAAATCCTTCTTTCTTGCAGAGAAGACTGGAAGACTTGCCATGGTCCGAAGTAAATGCAAAGCAAGTGATGTAATATAATGATTGTTTCACATAGCCCCATCTAAGCCAGTCCCTTATAAGCATCTCACGCCTATTGGGTGATTTTGAGTATATGAGGAAATTAGAAAATGAACGTCCGTCACAATGCTTTGGCAAATTTCCAATAATTTCCTTTAATTCGGCTTCATTGCTTAAGCCTTTGAGTACAATGGTTTCTCTGTCTTTGCCCTTCAGTATATCTGGCCACTGTGCTGGATCTTTCCAGTATGCATCATCATTAAGATTTGTTGTGGTTTCACAACATGTAGCCTGGTCTCAGGGATCTCTTCGGCCTCAGGGATCTCTTCGGTCTCAGGGATCTCTTCGGCCTCAGGGATATCTTCGGCCTCGGGGATATCTTCTACATTTGCAGTAGCTGTAGACCTGGCAGAAAGACTTGTGCTGCTGAAAGGACTCTCCTCTTCTATAAGCTCACTAAGAACTTGCACATTTGCTTCAGTGGAAACATTCTGTTCTCCAACATCTTGCTGTTTAGAGATAGGCTTTTTAAAAAACTGTGTTATTGTGTTCTTCTTTTTAAGCTTTTCCTCTTCTTCCTGGCGTTCTTTCCTTTCCTTCCTTTTCAGTGAATCAGACTTATGGTGGTACATTATGCCTGATTCCTATTTGGAAGTAAAGCAACAAAAAGGTGGTAACTTTGTTTCTGGAACAAACCATGCTGCAATGTAAGGGTAACAAATACATTTATATTTTTTATGTGCAGGATAAAAACTGGCTGCTTTTGCTTGTAGTCCACAAATGGTAGACAATGCAATTTAGATTTCTTGGACACATCTTAGCCAAATCTAAAAATCTCTGAACATTTTACATCTGCCCCACCTACAGTGCAACATGGTTTTGCTCAGGTGCATAGTTAATAGCTTGTATATTTTATGTAAAAATCATAATCATGGTAAGGTAAAACAAATATACATAATACAAACATGAAAAGGTGAAACAAATCAATAATTTAGTGTTATGCTGTAATTTTTAGCAAATGTGAACAACATACATTTTAAAACAATGGGGGTAATTCCAAGTTGATTGCAGCAGGAATTTGTTAGCAATTGGGCAAAGCCATGTGCACTGCAGGGGAGGCAGATATAACATGTGCAGAGAGAGTTAGATTTGGGTGGGGTGTGTTCAATCTGCAATCTAATTTGCAGTGTAAAAATAAAGCAGACAGTATTTATCCAGCACAGAAATAAAATAACCCACCTAAATCTAACTCTTTCTGCACATGTTATATCTGCCTCCCCTGCAGTGCACATGGTTTTGCCCAATTGCTATCAAAAATCCTGCTGCGATCAACTTGGAATTACCCCCAATATGCAAGTAAAATATGAGTCCTTCCTTACATTTTTCTTGCTTGCAGCCTTCTGCATGGGACTCTAGGCTTCAACACACAAGGACATCTGTGGTATCCGAGCCTGCTTATCCTCAGAGTTGAAGGTTCTAAAAAAAAATAATGCATGGTGGCACTTAAAATATTGAAAATGCCTGTTGCACACACGTGTGTGTATATATTAGTGATGAGCGGGTTCGGTTCCTCGGAATCCGAACCCCCCCGAACTTCACCCATTTTACACGGTTCCGAGGCAGATTCAAATCTTCCCGCCTTGCTCAGTTAACCCGAGCACGCCCTAATGTCATCATCCCACTGTCGGATTCTCGCGAGATTTGGATTCTATATAAGGAGCAGCGCGTCGCCGCCATTTTTAACTCTTGCATTGGAAATGATAGTGAGAGGACGTAGCTGGCGTCCTCTCAGTTTTATTCAAGTGGCTGCAAATATCTTTGCTCACTGCTTTATTGTGGGGACTGGGGACCAGCAGTATTATATAGGAGGAGTACAGTGCAGGGTTTTGCTGACCAGTGACCACCAGTATTATATGTTCTCTGCCTGAAAAACGCTCCATATCTGTGCTCAGTGTGCTGCATATATCTTTGCTCACTGCTTTATTGTGGGGACTGGGGAATAGCAGTATTATATAGGCGGAGTACAGTGCAGAGTTTTGCTGACCAGTGACCACCAGTATTATACGTTCTCTGCCTGAAAAACGCTCCATATCTGTGCTCAGTGTGCGGCATATATCTGTGCTCACACTGCTTTATTGTAGGGACTGGGGACCACCAGTATTATATAGGAGGAGTACAGTGCAGAGTTTTGCTGACCAGTGACCACCAGTATTATACGTTCTCTGCCTGAAAAACGCTCCATATCTGTGCTCAGTGTGCTGCATATATCTGTGCTCACACTGCTTTATTGTGGGGACTGGGGACCAGCAGTATTATATAGTAGGGATGTGCACTTGAAATTTTTCGGGTTTTGTGTTTTGGTTTTGGGTTCGGTTCCGCGGCCGTGTTTTGGGTTCGACCGCGTTTTGGGAAAACCTCACTGAATTTTTTTTGTCGGATTCGGGTGTGTTTTGGATTCGGGTGTTTTTTTCAAAAAACCATAAAAAACAGCTTAAATCATAGAATTTGGGGGTCATTTTGATCCCAAAGTATTATTAACCTCAAAAACCATAATTTCCACTCATTTTCAGTCTATTCTGAATACCTCACACCTCACAATATTATTTTTAGTCCTAAAATTTGCACCGAGGTCGCTGGATGACTAAGCTAAGCGACCCTAGTGGCCGACACAAACACCTGGCCCATCTAGGAGTGGCACTGCAGTGTCACGCAGGATGGCCCTTCCAAAAAACACTCCCCAAACAGCACATGACACAAAGAAGAAAAAAAGAGGCGCAATGAGGTAGCTGTGTGAGTAAGATAAGCGACCCTAGTGGCCGACACAAACACCTGGCCCATCTAGGAGTGGCACTGCAGTGTCACGCAGGATGGCCCTTCCAAAAAACACTCCCCAAACAGCACATGACGCAAAGAAGAAAAAAAGAGGCGCAATGAGGTAGCTGTGTGAGTAAGATAAGCGACCCTAGTGGCCGACACAAACACCTGGCCCATCTAGGAGTGGCACTGCAGTGTCACGCAGGATGGCCCTTCCAAAAAACACTCCCCAAACAGCACATGACGCAAATAAAAATGAAAGAAAAAAGAGGTGCAAGATGGAATTGTCCTTGGGCCCTCCCACCCACCCTTATGTTGTATAAACAGGACATGCACACTTTAACCAACCCATCATTTCAGTGACAGGGTCTGCCACACGACTGTGACTGAAATGACGGGTTGGTTTGGACCCCCACCGAAAAAGAAGCAATTAATCTCTCCTTGCACAAACTGGCTCTACAGAGGCAAGATGTCCACCTCATCATCATCCTCCGATATATCACTGTGTACATCCCGCTCCTCACAGATTATCAATTCGTCCCCACTGGAATCCACCATCTCAGCTCCCTGTGTACTTTGTGGAGGCAATTGCTGCTGGTCAATGTCTCCACGGAGGAATTGATTATAATTCATTTTAATGAACATCATCTTCTCCACATTTTCTGGAAGTAACCTCGTACGCTGATTGCTGACAAGGTGAGCGGCGGCACTAAACACTCTTTCGGAGTACACACTTGTGGGAGGGCAACTTAGGTTGAATAAGCCAGTTTGTGCAAGGGCCTCCAAATTGCCTCTTTTTCCTGCCAGTATAAGTACGGACTGTCTGACGTGCCTACTTGGATGCGGTCACTCATATAATCCTCCACCATTCTTTCAATGGTGAGAGAATCAAATGCAGTGATAGTAGACGACATGTCCGTAATCGTTGTCAGGTCCTTCAGTCCGGACCAGATGTCAGCATCAGCAGTCGCTCCAGACTGCCCTGCATCACCGCCAGCGGGTGGGCTCGGAATTCTGAGCCTTTTCCTCGCACCCCCAGTTGCGGGAGAATGTGAAGGAGGAGATGTTGACAGGTCACGTTCCGCTTGACTTGACAATGTTGTCACCAGCAGGTCTTTGAACCCCAGCAGACTTGTGTCTGCCGGAAAGAGAGATCCAAGGTAGGTTTTAAATCTAGGATCGAGCACGGTGGCCAAAATGTAGTGCTCTGATTTCAACAGATTGACCACCCGTGAATCCTTGTTAAGCGAATTAAGGGCTCCATCCACAAGTCCCACATGCCTAGCGGAATCGCTCCCTTTTAGCTCCTCCTTCAATGCCGCCAGCTTCTTCTGCAAAAGCCTGATGAGGGGAATGACCTGACTCAGGCTGGCAGTGTCTGAACTGACTTCACGTGTGGCAAGTTCAAAAGGTTGCAGAACCTTGCACAACGTTGAAATCATTCTCCACTGCGCTTGAGACAGGTACATTCCACCTCCTATATCGTGCTCAATTGTATAGGCTTGAATGGCCTTTTGCTGCTCCTCCAACCTCTGAAGCATATAGAGGGTTGAATTCCACCTCGTTACCACTTCTTGCTTCAGATGATGGCAGGGCAGGTTCAGGCGTTTTTGGTGGTGCTCCAGTCTTCTGTACGTGGTGCCTGTACGCCGAAAGTGTCCCGCAATTCTTCTGGCCACCGACAGCATCTCTTGCACGCCCCTGTCGTTTTTTAAAAAATTCTGCACCACCAAATTCAAGGTATGTGCAAAACATGGGACGTGCTGGAATTTGCCCATATTTAATGCACACACAATATTGCTGGCATTGTCCGATTCCACAAATCCACAGGAGAGTCCAATTGGGGTAAGCCATTCCGCGATGATCTTCCTCAGTTGCCGTAAGAGGTTTTCAGCTGTGTGCGTATTCTGGAAACCGGTGATACAAAGCGTAGCCTGCCTAGGAAAGAGTTGGCGTTTGCGAGATGCTGCTACTGGTGCCGCCGCTGCTGTTCTTGCGGCGGGAGTCCATACATCTACCCAGTGGGCTGTCACAGTCATATAGTCCTGACCCTGCCCTGCTCCACTTGTCCACATGTCCGTGGTTAAGTGGACATTGGGTACAACTGCATTTTTTAGGACACTGGTGAGTCTTTTTCTGACGTCCGTGTACATTCTCGGTATCGCCTGCCTAGAGAAGTGGAACCTAGATGGTATTTGGTAACGGGGGCACACTGCCTCAAGAAATTGTCTAGTTCCCTGTGAACTAACGGCGGATACCGGACGCACGTCTAACACCAACATAGTTGTCAAGGCCTCAGTTATCCGCTTTGCAACAGGATGACTGCTGTGATATTTCATCTTCCTCGCAAAGGACTGTTGGACAGTCAATTGCTTGGTGGAAGTAGTAAAAGTGGGCTTACGACTTCACCTCTGGGATGACCATCGACTCCCAGCAGCAACAACAGCAGCGCCAGCAGCAGTAGGCGTTACACGCAAGGATGCATCGGAGGAATCCCAGGCAGGAGAGGACTCGTCAGAATTGCCAGTGACATGGCATGCAGGACTATTGGCATTCCTGGGGAAGGAGGAAATTGACACTGAGGGAGTTGGTGGGGTGGTTTGCGTGAGCTTGGTTACAAGAGGAAGGGATTTACTGGTCAGTGGACTGCTTCCGCTGTCGCCCAAAGTTTTTGAACTTGTCACTGACTTATTATGAATGCGCTGCAGGTGACGTATAAGGGAGGATGTTCCGAGGTGGTTAACGTCCTTACCCCTACTTATTACAGCTTGACAAAGGCAACACACGGCTTGACAAATGTTGTCCGCATTTCTGGTGAAATACTTCCACACCGAAGAGCTGATTTTTTTTGTATTTTCACCAGGCATGTCAACGGCCCTATTCCTCCCACGGACAACAGGTGTCTCCCCGGGTGCCTGACTTAAACAAACCACCTCACCATCAGAATCCTCCTTGTCAATTTCCTCCCCAGCGCCAGCAACACCCATATCCTCCTCATCCTGGTGTACTTCAACACTGACATCTTCAATCTGACTATCAGGAACTGGACTGCGGGTGCTCCTTCCAGCACTTGCAGGGGGTGTGCAAATGGTGGAAGGCACATGCTCTTCACGTCCAGTGTTGGGAAGGTCAGGCATCGCAACAGACACAATTGGACTCTCCTTGTGGATTTGGGATTTCGAAGAACGCACAGTTCTTTGCGGTGCTTTTGCCAGCTTGAGTCTTTTCAGTTTTCTAGCGAGAGGCTGAGTGCTTCCATCCTCATGTGAAGCTGAACCACTAGCCATGAACATAGGCCAGGGCCTCAGCCGTTCCTTGCCACTCCGTGTGGTAAATGGCATATTGGCAAGTTTACGCTTCTCCTCCAACAATTTTATTTTAGATTTTGGAGTCCTTTTTTTACTGATATTTGGTGTTTTGGATTTTACATGCTCTGTACTATGACATTGGGCATCGGCCTTGGCAGACGACGTTGCTGGCATTTCATCGTCTCGGCCATGACTAGTGGCAGCAGCTTCAGCACGAGGTGGAAGTGGATCTTGATCTTTCCCTAATTTTGGAACCTCAACATTTTTGTTCTCCATATTTTAATAGGCACAACTAAAAGGCACCTCAGGTAAACAATGGAGATGGATGGATACTAGTATACTTATGGATGGACGAGCGACTGCCGACACAGAGGTAGCTACAGCCGTGGACTACCGTACTGTGTCTGCTGCTAATATAGACTGGATGATAAGGAGATGAAATTAATATATATATATATATAATATCACTAGTACTGCAGCCGGACAGGTATATATATTTATTATGTAATGACTGATGACGGACCTGCTGGACACTGTCAGCTCAGCAGCACCGCAGACTGCTACAGTAAGCTACTATAGTAGTATGTATAAAGAAGAAAGAAAAAAAACACGGGTAGGTGGTATACAATTATGGATGGACGAGCGACTGCCGACACAGAGGTAGCTACAGCCGTGGACTACCGTACTGTGTCTGCTGCTAATATAGACTGGATGATAATGAGATGAAATCAATATATATTATATCACACTAGTACTGCAGCCGGACAGGTAGATATATTTATTATGTAATGACTGATGACGGACCTGCTGGACACTGTCAGCTCAGCAGCACCGCAGACTGCTACAGTAAGCTACTATAGTAGTATGTATAAAGAAGAAAGAAAAAAAAAAACCACGGGTAGGTGGTATACAATTATGGATGGACGAGCAACTGCCGACACAGAGGTAGCTACAGCCGTGGACTACCGTACTGTGTCTGCTGCTAATATAGACTGGATGATAATGAGATGAAATCAATATATATATATATCATATCACTAGTACTGCAGCCGGACAGGTATATATATTTATTATGTAATGACTGATGACGGACCTGCTGGACACTGTCAGCTCAGCAGCACCGCAGACTGCTACAGTAAGCTACTATAGTAGTATGTATAAAGAAGAAATAAAAAAAAAAACCACGGGTAGGTGGTATACAATTATGGATGGACGAGCGACTGCCGACACAGAGGTAGCTACAGCCGTGGACTACCGTACTGTGTCTGCTGCTAATATAGACTGGATGATAATGAGATGAAATCAATATATATATATATATATATATATAATATCACTAGTACTGCAGCCGGACAGGTATATATATTTATTATGTAATGACTGATGACGGACCTGCTGGACACAGTCAGCTCAGCAGCACCGCAGACTGCTACAGTAAGCTACTATAGTAGTATGTATAAAGAAGAAAGAAAAAAAAAAACCACGGGTAGGTGGTATACAATATTATATATATATATTATATACAATTATATATATATATATATATATATATATATATATATATTAAACTGGTGGTGACTGGTGGTCAGGTCACTGGTCACACTATCAGCAACTTGCAAGTAGTACTCCTAAGCAGACAATCACAATATATATTATACTGGTGGTCAGTGTGGTCACAATGGCAGTGTGGCACTCTGGCAGCAAAAGTGTGCACTGTACGTTATATGTACTCCTGAGTCCTGCTCTCAGACTCTAACTGCTCCCCACTGTCAGTGTCTCCCCCACAAGTCAGATAATATACAGTCACACTATCTATCACTTCAGCAAGTAACTAGTACTCCTCCTAATGCTCCCCAAAATTACTACTGTGTCTCTCTCTACTGTCTCACTCTCTTCTCTATAAACGGAGAGGACGCCAGCCACGTCCTCTCCCTATGAATCTCAATGCACGTGTGAAAATGGCGGCGACGCGCGGCTCCTTATATAGAATCCGAGTCTCGCGATAGAATCCGAGCCTCGCGAGAATCCGACAGCGGGATGATGACGTTCGGGCGCGCTCGGGTTAACCGAGCAAGGCGGGAAGATCCGAGTCGCTCGGCCCCGTGTAAAAAAACATGAAGTTCGGGCGGGTTCAGATTCCGAGGAACCGAACCCGCTCATCCCTATTATATAGGAGGAGTACAGTGCAGAGTTTTGCTGACCAGTGACCACCAGTATTATACGTTCTCTGCCTGAAAAACGCTCCATATCTGTGCTCAGTGTGCTGCATATATCTGTGCTCACACTGCTTTATTGTGGGGACTGGGGACCACCAGTATTATATAGGAGGAGTACAGTGCAGAGTTTTGCTGACCAGTGACCACCAGTATTATACGTTCTCTGCCTGAAAAACGCTCCATATCTGTGCTCAGTGTGCTGCATATATCTGTGCTTACACTGCTTTATTGTGGGGACTGGGGACCACCAGTATTATATAGAAGGAGTACAGTGCAGAGTTTTGCTGACCAGTGACCACCAGTATTATACATTCTCTGCCTGAAAAACGCTCCATATCTGTGCTGCATTGTAGTATATAGTAGGAGTACAGTGCATAATTTTGCTGACCACCAGTATATAATATATAGCAGTACGGTACAGTAGGCCACTGCTCTACCTACCTCTGTGTCGTCAAGTATACTATCCATCCATACCTGTGGTGCATTTCAGTTTTGCACAGTTTGCAGACCACCAGTATATAATATATAGCAGTACGGTACAGTAGGCCACTGCTCTACCTATCTCTGTGTCGTCAAGTATACTATCCATCCATACCTGTGGTGCATTTCAGTTTGGCACAGTTTGCTGACCACCAGTATATTATATTTAGCAGTACGGTACAGAAGGACACTGCTCTACCTACCTCTGTGTCGTCAAGTATACTATCCATCCATACCTGTGGTGCATTTCAGTTTTGCACAGTTTGCTGACCACCAGTATATAATATATAGCAGTACGGTACAGTAGGCCACTGCTCTACCTAACTCTGTGTCGTCAAGTATACTATCCATCCATACCTATGGTGCATTTCAGTTGTGCGCAGTATATGTAGTAGTAGGCAATTGCTATTGATACTGGCATATAATTCCACACATTAAAAAATGGAGAACAAAAATGTGGAGGGTAAAATAGGGAAAGATCAAGATCCACTTCCACCTCGTGCTGAAGCTGCTGCCTCTAGTCATGGCCGAGACGATGAAATGCCATCAACGTCGTCTGCCAAGGCCGATGCCCAATGTCATAGTAGAGAGCATGTAAAATCCAAAAAACAAAAGTTCAGTAAATTGACCCAAAAATCAAAATTAAAAGCGTCTGATGAGAAGCGTAAACTTACCAATATGCCATTTACGACACGGAGTGGCAAGGAACGGCTGAGGCCCTGGCCTATGTTCATGGCTAGTGGTTCAGCTTCACATGAGGATGGAAGCACTCATCCTCTCGCTAGAAAACTGCAGTGCCACTCCTAGATGGGCCAGGTGTTTGTGTCAGCCACTTGTGTCGCTTAGCTTAGTCACACAGCTACCTCATTGCGCCTCTTTTTTTCTTTGCATCATGTGCTTTTTGGGGACTATTTTTTTAAAGTGCCATCCTGTCTGACACTGCAGTGCCACTCCTAGATGGGCCAGGTGTTTGTGTCGGCCACTTGGGTCGCTTAGCTTAGTCACACAGCTACCTCATTGCACCTCTTTTTTTCTTTGCATCATGTGCTGTTTGGGGACTATTTTTTTGAAGTGCCATCCTGTCTGACACTGCAGTGCCACTCCTAGATGGGCCAGGTGTTTGTGTTGGCCACTTGGGTCGCTTAGCTTAGTCATCCAGCGACCTCGGTGCAAATTTTAGGTCTAAAAATAATATTGTGAGGTGTGAGGTGTTCAGAATAGACTGGAAATGAGTGGAAATTATGGTTATTGAGGTTAATAATACTATGGGATCAAAATGACCCCCAAATTCTATGATTTAAGCTGTTTTTGAGTTTTTTTTGTAAAAAAAAACACCCGAATCCGTCAAAAAAATTTCAGGGAGGTTTTGCCAAAACGCGTCCGAATCCAAAACACGGCCGCGGAACCAAATCCAAAACCAAAACACAAAATCCGAAAAATGTCCGATGCACATCACTAGTATATATATATATATATATATATATATATATATATGTGTGTCAAATAGATCTTAGAGAGTGCTAGCTTACAAAACCCAATAATTATATATCTTAATATAACATCTATATATATAAACTGTATATGTACATTAATTATATATATATATATATATATATATATATATATGGGTTTCCACGTGTCAACATCTGGTTGCTGAAGTCACTTCCACTATCTGTGGTCATGTGAGGGCACCCCTAGGCACAAGAGTAACGGCCAAATTTTATTGATTGGTTATAAGCTCTCATTTGATATAGTGGCTTTTTTTATTCTATAAAATTGGCTAACTGACAGTTTTTATAAATTCAATGATGTATAACCCCCTCCCCTATGGAAAAGTTATGTGCTGCGGTGCCAGTGTGACAGAGGCCCTGTGTGTCCTCCTCCACTCCTTTCCTTTGTATTCATGACATTTAATATTGCCACATATTCTGCAGCACTTTACAGAGAATATTTGCCCATTCACATCAGTCTCTGCCTCAGTGGAGCTTACAATCTATATCAGGGCCGGCTCCAGGCCTACTAGCACCCTGAGCGAGAAAATGTGAAAGTGCCCCCCCCCCCCCATGCGCGCGCCGAAGGCGCGCGCGCTCTTGGGAAAGTGGGCGTGGCCTCTTGAAAAAGTGGGCGTGGTCTCGTCCCCCAGCAGTGCCAGCTACACATGACATGCCCTCCAGCAGTGCCAGCTACACGTGCTAGTGTTCACTTTTTAGGGCAGGTTGCTGATCACAGGGAGGGCACATTTTTAAGTTAGGTGGGCAAAATGATGTACATACTGTAATGCTTGTTGTTCCCATTTCCACACGCTAAAGCATGGACAGTGCGCGCCAAAGGCGCGCAGCAAAAATTTAGGGGAGTTACTTCGTGGGGAAGGTGCGTAGCCACATTATAGTGGCAATTCACATTACACCACACAGTAGTGCAGCTAATACACATTGCACCAGGTAGAACCTCCTATAAGAGCACGTTAGACACATTGCGCCAGGTAGAGCACTGAGACACACTGCCCAGCCACAGACGCCTAGCGGGAACACTACATGATATGCCCCCCAGCAGTGCCAGCTACACATGACATGCCCCCCAGCAGTGCCAGCTACACGTGACATGCCCCCCAGCAGTGCCAGCTACATAAATGGCCACACAGTTCCAGATGGATAAATGCCCCCACAGCGCAGATATGCCCCCACAGTGCCACATACATTAATGCCCTCACAGTGCAAGATATGCCCCCACAGTGCAAGAAATGTCCCCACAGTGCAAGAAATGCCCCCACAGTGCAAGAAATGCCCCCACGGTGCCAGATACATAAATGCCCCCACGGTGCCAGATACATAAATGCCCCCACGGTGCCAGATACATAAATGCCCCCACGGTGCCAGATACATAAATGCCCCCACGGTGCCAGATACATAAATGCCCCCACGGTGCCAGATACATAAATGCCCCCACGGTGCCAGATACATAAATGCCCCCACGGTGCCTGATACATAAATGCCCCCACGGTGCCAGATACATAAATGCCCCCACGGTGCCAGATACATAAATGCCCCCACGGTGCCAGATACATAAATGTCCCCACGGTGCTTGATACATAAATGCCCCCACGGTGCATGATACATAAATGCCCCCACGGTGCATGATACATAAATGCCCCCACGGTGCCTGATACATAAATGCCCCCACGGTGCCTGATACATAAATGCCCCCACGGTGCCAGATACATAAATGCCCCCACAGTGCCAGATAAATGCCCCCACAGAGCCAGATAAATGCCCCCACAGTGCCAGATATGCCCCCACAGTGCCAGATATGCCCCCACGGTGCCAGAAATGCCCCCACAGTGCCAGAAATGCCCCCACAGTGCCAGATAAATGCCCCCACAGAGCCAGATAAATGCCCCCACAGAGCCAGATAAATGCCCCCACAGTGCCAGAAATGCCCCCACAGTGCCAGATATGTCCCCACAGTGCCAGATATGCCCCCACAGTGCCTGATATGTCCCCACAGTGCCTGATATGCCCCCACAGTGCCAGAAATGCCCCCACAGTGCCAGAAATGCCCCCACAGTGCCAGATAAATGCCCCCACAGAGCCAGATAAATGCCCCCACAGAGCCAGATAAATGCCCCCACAGTGCCAGAAATGCCCCCACAGTGCCAGAAATGCCCCCACAGTGCCAGATATGTCCCCACAGTGCCTGATATGCCCCCACAGGGCCAGATATGTCCCCACAGTGCCAAATATGCCCCCACAGAGCCAGATATGCAATGCCCCCACAGTGCCAGAAATGCCCCCACAGTGCCAGAAATGCCCCCACAGTGCCAGAAATGCCCCCCACAGAGCCAGAAATGCCCCCACAGTGCCAGAAATGCCCCCACATAACCAAAAATGCCCCCTGTGTGCCAGAAATGCCCCCACAGTGCGGATCTCCCCCCCCCAAAAAAAAAAATACCTGCGGCGCTGGGGAGGAGTACTGCTGTCCGCCTGTGTGGGAGCGCTGGCGGGTGGGCGGGAGGCCGGGCGAGTGAGCCTGAGCCTGGGTCCGGGCTGGCGGGCGGGTGGGCGGCCACTTGTGCAGGCGGGCTATGCGTGGCGCCGGCGTCTGACGTTAGATACCGGCGCCGCGCAGCGCGCATACACAGCGCGACCGCCAAATGCTGCAGCAGCACACACACAGGGCCGGCTCCAGCATCGAATATGGCGGCGCCAGCGCGTTGCGCCCATTAAGGGTGGCGCCCTGCGCGGCTGCTCTATTCGAACATGCCTAGAGCCGGCCCTGATCTATATTCCCTACCACATGTACACACACACACACTCACATGTTAATTAGCAGGGAGCCAATTATCCTACCAGTATATTTTTGGATTGTAGGAGGAAACCGGAGTACCCGGAAGAAACCCACGTAAGCACAGGGAGAAGATACAAACTCATCACAGTTAGGGCCATGATGGGAATCGAACCCATGACCTCAGTGCTGAGGCAGTAATGCTTTGGGAATTGAACGAACCCATGACTTCAGTGTTGTGAGGCAGTAATGCTTTGGGAATCAAACCCATGACCTCAGTGCTGTGAGGCAGTAATGCTTTGGGAATCGAAACCATGACCTCAGTGCTGTGAGGCAGTAATGCTAACCATTACACCATCTATGCTGCCCAAAGATATGAACAACCTAGATCTTAAGATGGGCACCCAAACGCAATTGAATTGCTATGTTGAGTGCCCGTTAATTAGCACTATGTAAAAAAACAACTGAATCGACCCATGACAGATATACATAGACATGACACAGCAAAACATACTGTACACTAATATACATTACAGTGAGAAGCATTGGGTGTGGGAGACCAGAGGCCGAGATCCTGGCAGTCAGAATGCCGACACCGAGATCCCATCCGCCAGATTGCCGGCAGGGGGTGAGTGCAACAAAGCCCCTTGTAGGCTTGCTGCGCTCACCACGCTTTGGGCTCGGTGGCTCGCTGTGCTCACCATAGGTTCTATTTCCACTCTATGGGTGTCGTGGACACCCACGTTTGGGAATAGCCCCCGTTAGATGGCATTCCATCTGTTGGCATTTTCAGTGGTCAGGATGCTGGCGTTGGCATTCTGACTGCTGGGATATCAATTACATCCCAGTGAGAATACATGGAGAATAAATGATATACAAGGGGACAGGATGTAGTTATGTGACCGGCGGTCTCTGATGGCTACATCCCATCCCCCTCTAAATCCCGACATTCTTCTGCATGCCACCACCGAGCCCGCAAGGGGCTTCATTGCGCTTGCCCAGGCCCCCCATCAGCATTCTGCTGCCGGGATCCCGCGGTCGGTATGCTGACTGCCGGGATACCCAGCGCTAGTATGACATACCCAGCCCATGGGGGCAATGTGTGGATTGGGGGAGGCATTGCAACGGTGATGGGAGAAGGGTCTGAATGGGTAAAAAAAAATAGAAAAAAATGAGTGAGGTCCCCCCTCCTAAGTATAACTAGACTCGGGCTCTTTGAGCCGTTCCTGGTTGTTTAAATACTGGGAAAAAATGGACAGGGGTTCCCCGTATTTAGACAACCAGCACCGGGCTCTTAGTCCGGTCCTGGTTCCAAAAATACGGGGACAAAAGATGTAGGGGTCCCCCATATTTTTAAAACCATCATCTGGCTCCACTAGCCAGGGACATAATGCCCCAGCCGGGGGACACATTTATGTAGGTCTCTGTGGCCATGGCATTACCCCCCCCAACTAGTCACCCCTGGCCATGGTTCCCTGGGGGAGTGGGGACCCCTTAAATTAAGGGGAACCCCGCCCCAGGCACGCAAGAGCCAGGGGTGAAGCCCGAGGCTGTCCCCAGCACCCCTGGGTGGTGGGTGCCGGGCTGATAGCTATAAGTGTGTAATAAAAAGAATATTGTTTTTTGTTGTGGAACTACAAGGCCCAACAAGCCTCTTCCACTTGCTGGTACTTGGATAACCTCAAGTACCAGCATGCGGGGAAATAATGGGGCCGCTGGTACCTGTAGTTCTACAACAAAAAAATACCCAAATAAAAACACAACACACACACACACCGTGAAAGTAAAAATGTTTTAAAACACACTTACACACTCACACATACTTACCTACATCCCACGTCGGGTGTAGTATGGTATGCCGGCGTCCGGGCTCCCGGTGACCAGCATACCGGCACCGGCAGCCCGACCGCCGGCATACCGTCAGCGTGGCGAGCGCAATTGAGCCCCTTGCGGGCTCGCTGCGCTCACCATGCTGCGGGCACAGTGGCGTGCTACGCACGTCACGCTATTTATTCTCCCTCCAGGGGGGTCGTGGACCCCCATGAGGGAGAATATCTGTCGGTATGCCGGGTGTTGGGATTCCGGCACCAGTATACTGTGCGCCGGCATCCCGACATTCGGTATACTGAAGACCACCCCCCACGCCGGTCACGACCACTTGTCCATGTAGAATCCAATAGAGGTACCTGTAATAATCAAGATTATACTTACAAACAAAGTAATCCACAGGAGGAAGGAGAGAGAGAGAGAGAGAGAGAGAGAGAGAGAGAAAGAAATGAATGAATATTATGCACTCACTGACGCGGGAAGACGTTAGCACAGACAGGGGAGAGGCTGCTGCTGGCTGGGAGGATGGAGCAGGTGCCCCCAATAGTTTTGAGCCCAGTAGCTGTGCCCCCAGTAGCAGTGCCCCCTGTAGTTGTGCCCCCAGTCGCTGTGCCCTCTGTAGCTTTGCCCCCAGTAGCTGTGCCCCTTGTGGCTTTGCCCCCAGTAGCTGTGCCCCTTGTGGCTGTGCCCCCAGTATCTGTGCCCCTTGTGGCTGTGCCCCCAGTAGGTGTGACCCCTGTAATTGTGCCCCCAGTTGCTGTGCCCCGTCTAGCAGTGCCCCCAGTAGTTGTGACCCCTGTAGTTGTGCCCCCAGTCACAGTGCCCCCTGTAGCTGTGCCCCCTGTAGCTGTGCCCCTTGTGGCTGTGCCCCCAGTAGTTGTGACACCTGTAATTGTGCCCCCAGTTGCTGTACCCTCAGTAGTTGTGACCCCTTTAGCTGTGCCCCCTGTAGCTGTGCCCCCAGTAGTTGTGACCCCTCTAGCTGTGCCCCCAGTAGCTTTGCCCCCTGTAGCAGTGTCCCCTGGTATCAGTGCACGAGTAGATGTTACCCCTGTAGTTGTGCCCCCAGTCGCAGTGCCCCCTGTAGCTGTGCTCCCTGTAGCTGTGCCCCCAGTAGTTGCGACCCCTGTAGTTATATAGTGGCCCTGGCAGGCAAACCAGCATACAAAATTCTGGAGGTTTTTATATGTTAAGACGCATCATCACATTACATTCCCAGCTGAGCCAGCCCCGGACCCCCTTCTCAGAATCCAAAACAAACACACACAAAAAACATACTTACCTTTACAGTCTAAGATGGCGCCGCAGATGGCTGCCTCGGAGCTACGCAGCTCAGCCAAAATACCTGTTTCCCCTTGTTTTCCCTTGCCCTTGTCTACCCCACGGGTGACCAAATACAGCAGGGAAGAACTCCTAAGTTGGAGCGCTCCCGAGGTGCTTACCACACGTTCGGGCCCGTCGGCGGGTGGATCAGCGGCCCTTGCAGCCCTCGCTGCCCTTGCTGCCCTGTCTGGCAAGGATGCAGACGTTGTGGACACCGAAGTGGATGACCGAGCGGCCGCGCCCCCCCGCAGCCCAGGTGGCGACAGGCGAATGGATAACCGGCCCCGGAAAGAGAATGACGGAGGCCCTCATGTCGGCCCTAGTAGAAGGACCTGGACTCAGAGGAGAGGCTGTCACGCAGGCGCCCTAGTGAGGTGGCGGCGGCGAAGGCACCGGTCTGCACTTCCCGCGATCCTGCTTTCGAATGTGCGCTCACTGGCAAACAAGTTCGACGAATTGTCTCTCCTTCTGGGCAGCGCAGGGTCAGGCATTACAGGGTCATCCGTCCTCTGCTTTACGGAGACGTGGCTGGACGACCATATTGCGGACAACCCGATGTCTCTGCCGGGCTTCAGTCTCTTCAGGGCCGATCGCTCCAAGGTTCTCTCAGGAAAAACGAAGGGTGGTGGCATCTGCTTCTACATCAACGACGGATGGTGCACCAATGTCACGATCATAGACAAATCATGCAGCCCTCACCTGGAGATGCTGAGTATCAACTGCAACCCCCTTCTATTCCCCCCTAGAATTTGCCTCAATTGTCCTTGTGGGAGTGTACATCGCCCCCCTCGCCTGCGCGAACGAAGCCCTGCACCACCTGGCCGTATGTATATCCGACATAGAACAAAAACACCCAGACTCTCTGCTTATAGTACTGGGTGACTTCAACAGAACTAACCTGAGCAAGGAGCTACCTAAGTACAAACAACAAGTCACGTGTCCAACCAGAGAAGGGCGCACCCTTGATCACTGCTATACTACCCTCAAGTCTGCCTTCCGGTCTATCCCGCGTGCTGCACTCGGCCTATCTGACCAGTGCCTCGTCCACTTACTCCCTACCTATACACAGAAGCTGAGAGCAGTTAAGCCTGTCATTAAGACTGTTAAGAAATGGACCAATGAAGCCAAGATGAAGCTCCAGGCCTGCTTTGACTGCACGGAATGGGGGGTCTTTGAAGCCTCGGCAACCAACCTGAATGACTTGACAGACACTGTCACATCCTACATCAGCTACTGTGAGGACATGTGTGTACCTACCAAGACTTACCGCATTTACAACAACAACAAGCCCTGGTTCAATGCCCAGCTCAGGCAACTTCGTCGAGCCAAAGAGGAGGCCTATAGCAGCGGTGACAGAGCACTATACAACCGTACTAGGAACTCTCTGACTAAAGGAATCAGGCTAGCAAAAAAGCGGTTCTCGGACAAGCTGACAAACGATCTCTCCACCAATGACCCCGTAACTGTATGGAAAGGAATGCAATCCATAACAAACTATAGGAAAACAACAAAGTCCACCGCCATGCACCAAGACCTTGCAGATGAACTGAACCACTTTTATTGCAGGTTCGCAAAAGAAGTCCCCTGCAACCCAAACAATCACCTCTACGATGCCTTGAACACCGACGGCCAACCCCAGGCACTGCAAGTCACCCAAGAAGAGGTAGAGGCATTGTTCAAAAGGGCCAAAACCAGGAAAGCTCCGGGTCCTGACGGAGTATCAGCATCTGCCCTAAGAGCATGTGCAGGTCAGCTCGCCCCCATATTCACCAAGATCTTCAATAAATCGCTGGAGCTACAGAAAGTCCCTTCTTGCCTCAAAAGGTCTACTATAGTCCCGGTCCCCAAGAAACCCACTATCACAAACCTGAACGACTACAGGCCGATAGCACTGACGTCTGTGGTCATGAAAACGTTCGAGCGTCTGGTTTTGAATCACCTGAAAACTGTGACTGGCCCCCAACTGGACCCCCTGCAGTTCGCCTATCGCTCGAATCGGTGTGTCGAGGATGCAGTCAACCTGGGCCTGCACTACATTCTACAGCATCTAGACATTCCCGGTACCTACTCGAGGGTCCTGTTTGTCGATTTCAGCTCGGCCTTCAATACAATCGTCCCCAGCATCCTCCACCCCAAATTACTTCGCCTAGGGGTCCCAGAAGCTACCTGTTCCTGGATAATAGACTTCCTGACAGATAGGACACAGGTGGTGAAAGCGGGGGAATTCACCTCTCAAGCGCGACCAATTAGTACAGGGGCCCCTCAGGGCTGTGTCCTCTCACCCCTGCTCTTCTCCCTGTACACAAATGACTGTACCTCAGAGGCGCAATCAGTAAGGATCATCAAATTCGCCGATGACACCACCGTCATCGGCCTCATCAAGGATGGGGACGAATCGGCCTATAGACGGGAAGTAGACCGGCTGGCCCAGTGGTGCATCCACAACAACCTTGACCTCAACCCCCTCAAAACTGTCGAGATGATAGTGGACTTCAGGAAGAAGTCATCTAGTGCACCTCCGCTAACGATTGCTGACAGTGTGGTATCGCTAGTGGACTCCTTCAAATTTCTAAGGACCACAATCTCCCGGGACCTTAAATGGGGGTCCAACGCTGACGCCACTGTTGGGAAAGCGCAGCAGAGGTTGTTCTTCCTCAGGCAACTAAGGAAGTTCAACATCCCACAGAAGCTTCTGCTCCTCTTCTACTCCGCGATTGTGGAGTCGGTACTGTGCTCCTTGATACTCGTATGGTACAGCTCCCCCAGCGCGAGAGACAGATGCAGGCTCCAAAAGGTGGTCAGAACCGCAGAGAAGATCATCGGGGCCGACCTTCCCTCAGTCCAGGACCTGTACTTGTCCAGAGCTAAAAAGCGGGCAATGAAGATAGTAAAAGACCAGCTACACCCCGGCCACAGCATGTTTAACTTGCTTCCTTCAGGCAGGCGTTACAGGGCTGTCCCCGCCAGATCCACCAGAAGCCTCAAAAGTTTCTTTCCCCAAGCGGTCCGCCTGCTGAACTCCTGAACATTGACTGACTAGACGTACATGTAACTCACTTGTGTTCCTACCGTATACCTATCTGTGTGACTTTGCTTACCCCCCCCCCCCACCTGCTTATCTGTTACCTACTTGGCTGTTGTATAGCAAACCGAAGACAAATTCCAAGTATACGCAAGTATACCTGGCCAATAAAGCTGATTCTGATTTCCAAATCCGTCCTGCGTCCTCATCTCTGTTCTCTCGCCCACGCTGTTCCTAGCTGTCCTGACTCCTAGCTCTTCAGTCTTCACTCTCAGGCTCCTCTTCTCTGACGCGCGTGACGTCATGGCGTCACACTGCGCCACATCTAGAAAACAGAAAACTTTATTAAAACAGGCACAGCAAGCTGTTGCTTGCTGTGAGCCTGTGATCATCGGCGGCGGGCGGCGGCGGGCGGCGGCGGGCGGCGGCAGGCAGCGGCGGGCGGCAGCAGGTGGCCAGGTGAAGATACAGTAGCTGCAGTGCTCACTGATGTCACCTGACCGAAGGGGAGCAGCGGGCGCGGGTGGCGGCAGCGGGTGGCTCCGCTCAGCAGAATGACAGTCAAGGCAAGGGCAGTGTGTGCAATGAGCTGGAAGTGGCGGGAATGTCCACGGCTGGCTGTTTGAGCAGCCCGGGCCCTCCACTCTGTCAGAGTGGCCGGGCCCGAGACAACTGTGCACAGGGCACCCCCTTGTTGGCGGCCCTGATTGCAACTTTTGAATCACCCTGTAGTTTGGGGTATTTTACAGGGCTGTCAATAGCCAGAGAATACTGGTTATTTCTGGATCTCAACACACTGAGAAAAAGTCAGTTAGATATATATGGTATGGGGTATAAATATTAGGCTGTTCTCTGCAGTTTAGTTAGGTGAGTACTACTGAATGTAGGGTGATGATGGAGGAGACACACAAGGCTGTGGAGATGGAATTCAGCGAGACTCGCAGGGTAGTAGATATGTATCATATGTTTTCCCTAAATGGTGTATTTTCCTTACAGTATTAGTTATGTAAGCATGTAATATGTATCTTACCTCTCTCTTTCTACTCTCTCTCTAACACACACAAAAATACACAATCCAAAATCCATATTTCCCATAAATGTTCCTTCAGATGATTGGTGCTATCCAGCATTTATTAATAAGTCTAGGGTTTGAAAAAGTCAGTGGTTTGCCGAGCACATAAAATTATATTTCCCCAATAATATATGTATTGTACACACACACATACATACACTTATTTCATACTCTCTTGTATTTCTTTCTTATATAGTTTAAACTTGTGCAAATATTGTATGGTGATTTACAATGTGCAAATATTGTTTTATGATATATGTGAACTTTTTGAGCATCAGTTGTAATAAAAATTCATTCTTTCTAAATCATATGTGCAAATATTTCGTGAATATAATTATACTGATGAATTTAGAGGTAACCATGCAAATAAATTATTAAAAGGTATATAATTAGGGATTATTATTAAAATCTACAAAATGGTATAAGAATAATACATTTGCTTTAAGAATATAAGGGTTAATAAGAGGAAGGAAAATAAACTCCCCTTTTTCAATGGCGAGCCAGGACAAACTGCTATGGTTATGATTCTTAAAACCTAGAGAATTCATAATTAAATGCAGCCAACCTAAATATAAATGAATATTTTGATAAATATTGTTTTTTTCATATTGCTGAACCAAATTAATGTAATTGGAAATTCATTTAGCAATTGTATTTTGTTCTGTTGAACTAAAATGTATAGTAAATATGTTCCAATGTTGTGTGCTGATGTAATGACACAAATTTTCTAATGCTTGTTAGTAAAATAATGCTTCACATAGGAACTGGTATTTAGGATCAATGTGAAACATGATTTACATTTTTCACCTTCTGTTGTTGTGCTCAATGTTTGAGTACCAACATAAAGGGGGGTTGTTTACAGTGTACAAGATCCCAGATAATAGGGCTTTTGTCATACAATAGCATTACTGAGCACAATCTTTGCATTTACTTGCAATACTATAGACTGTTGAAAGTAACAGAATACATTATTAACTTGATTTAATTAATAAAAATAGAAAAAATCTGACAATGGTTAATGTTCTAACCAGAGGCGGATTTAGATCTCACGGGGCCCTAAGCAAGATACTGATTTGGGGCCCCCTCCCTCAAATAATCCATAGCACTATATTTTCATTCCAATATATGCCCCTTACATTATCTGTCCTTTTTCCTCCTTTAATATTCTATTACTTTTCCCCTTCACTGATTGCACACTGTCCCCTCCCCTTAATTTCCATTATTACACCACAAAATGTGCGCTGACAGCCTGCTAGGGCCGGGTCGGCTCAGCCTCAGATATATCTTGCAAAAAAAGTCCTCTGCAGTGCTGCTCCTGATCATCATCGAAGGCCGCAGCCAGGCCCTCTGAGACTCGCCGGGCTCTAAGTGTGGGCTTGTCGCATACCCATTGCATTATTATATATATATATATATATATACTGTGTATGTATGTTTGTGTGTGTGTGTGTGTGTGTGTGTGTGTGTGTGTATATATTTTATTATTATTAAAAATGTATACATGCCCCTGGAGTGATGGAAATGGGATGTGCCATGAGTTCATCAGAATTGTGAGAACATACAGTAAGTGGAACAGAGAATATATATATTCATACAGTGCCAAGTTTAGTATTGTCAAAAGTTTGTTGCAGTATTATTACTGACATCTATGATTGGGAAGCAGTCAGGATCCCAGCTGTCGGGAACCTGGCAGTCAGAATACAAACGCCGGGATCCCGACACTAGTCTGAATGCCGACACTGGCATCCAGAAAGGGAGCAAGTTCCCGATGCCACAATCCCAACAACCGGGATCCAGAACGAGGAGACACCGCACTGCTACAGAGGTAAGCCGCACGGATGGGGTAGTTAGATCGAGGCTTGCGGGGGGGGGAGGGTTAGAGTTAGGCTGTATCCCGGGAGTTAGGGTTAGGCTGCAGAAAGGGGGGGTTATCTCACAGTAGCGTCAGTTACTTACATTACACCGCACAGTAGTGTCAGTCACATTACACCGCACAGTAGCGTCCGTTACATTACACCGCACAGTAGCGTCAGTTACATTTGATAATGCTGATTTAGATTACCTTATAACTTTACAATAATGGGTAAGAGACACAGTACGCAATTGGCGTATGGGGTACCGTAAGGGTACGTATTTAGCGTAGCATACGCTAGGCCGTGATCGAGACGCACATGCGGCACGCTCGCTCACAGCTTAATGCGTGGTGTCGAGCACGCTATAGGCGAGCGACAACCGTAATGCTACGCTATCAGCGTAGCGGACGCTCGAGACCACGAGGAGATCATGAGCGGCGAAGACGCTCACAAGATGACAATCAGTAAACCTTGAATGTAACACACAGAAAGGATATTATTATACTGTAAACCTTGTACTGAAACACTGTAGCGATATAACGCTGCTTAACCTTGTTGACACTAAAGCTGTTTGAGCGATCGAGACGCTCCTATTACTCTCTGCAATGTAATGAACACACGATACCGTGCTAAGGATCCAACACCTTTACTAACAAGCTTATAGTTATATCGAAAAGGGGTAAAACAGTTACAAGTTATACACTACATACTAACATATAATTCTAACAGAATATCTAGACAGAAATATACAATAACGTTACAATCTTAAACTAAACAGAGAGAGAGAGAATGTGGCCACTACAAACAAAGAGCGAGATAATCACAGAGAATTACTTACACACAGACTGGGAACAATCGCAGCGCAGCCTGGTACCAGCCCCGAGTTAATCAATATGAAAACCGTTTGTGGAGAGAGTGGGAGAGCTGTTCAGGCTGGCTGATCTTATATACACTGGGTACAGTATACTACAAAGGGACCTACAATATCATTGTTCATTGGACACAGGAATGTCTCTTCGCATCATATCAAAAGGTCATAGGTTAGTTTGAACAGGTGGGCTGTGACTTTTTTAAACAGCTCAGGTGGGTGGGAATCTCCGGATTCCCGCCGCATGGATAATGAACTGCAAATATAGAATATGTCCAGAAACTACTGATGGCCATAACTACACGCAGGAGCGATTAATCTTTACCTAACCAACACCGGATTATTGCTATTAAAATACTCTTCAGTTAGGTACCAGACACAGCTGTTCAACCTTAATCAGACCCTTTGTACCACGTAAAGAGGGATTCCAAAGTCCGTGAACAAGTCACATTAACCAAACTGACAGTTATCATTAAGGGGAACATTATCTATAAAACGAGCTATTTGGTTCTATTATTAAACGATTGAGTCGCCCGCTAGACGCACACAAAGTCTACCGTAAATGCACATACCACGCGCTCGAGCGCATGGCCGAGGCGTCATCACGCGGCTGCGTGTATCCGCACGCACGGGAGAGAATGTGCACGTGCAGCAGGCACGCGCATGAGGTGCATATATGGCAACGTGCAGCGTGATATTTTTCTGACTTTGACAGACCACCCTTTGGCAGTCACCAATAACTGCCACTTCCTGAAAACAGTTAAAAAAGAGAAAAATATATGTCATGTAAAAATACATTTCTATGATTGGGTAAGGGAGAAGAGAAGAAGGTGGGAAAAAGGTATGACCTAGTGAGATAGTAGAAGCATGTATGTATGAATCCATGTTTGAGGGGTCATGTATCATCGTGCCGTGCATGTTT
The DNA here is from genome assembly GCF_028390025.1 of Pseudophryne corroboree. NCBI lineage: Eukaryota > Metazoa > Chordata > Amphibia > Anura > Myobatrachidae > Pseudophryne > Pseudophryne corroboree. Next base: position 131,260,221 of record NC_086452.1, read on the forward strand.
TAAATCAAGCTTCGAGGTATTGCGAAGTATACATTTGAATTCCTTCTTATCCCGTGGTACGGGTCTGTGGATGGGCTGTCAAACTTTACCGAGCTCTTTTCGGCTTTTGGTTGCAACAAAATGGGGGAGCACATTTTAGTTGATGATACATGAATGGGGGAATATGTGAGTGCTGATATCTGTGCCTATATTCCCTATCGACTATGTGCGTCATTACCTGAGGGTTGTAGAGGTGAAGATAAGAAGCAATTATGGTAAATGCAGTCGTAAACTATGTGAGTTTAATGTACATTTGTTGCTTGAGGTCTTGTCTTGTGTCTTTTCTCGAGGTACATGTTGACTGTAGTCTCCCGATGCTTTTGCTATAATTGCTTGAGCAAAAAGCTTTCTCAATGTCCATAGACTTACAATCTTTGAAGTGTTGGGCTATCGTAAAATTTTAGAGTCACTAGGGAAAATGGGGGTCTATGGCATTGTCCATCAATGGTTTGTGTAAAAGGTTGTCAAATTCTTCTTCCAAGCGGATGTCTTTGTACCTTGGAGGAAAACAAAGGAGAAACGGGTGAAAGAAACGGACCGTGGAATCACATTTTCATCACAACATTGTCTCTATTGTTGGGTCATACATCAAATTAATCGTTGTTAATACAGTGTCCTTGCTTCTTAAACTCATCACTCGGGCATTACGTTTACACTTCGTTAAAACCCGAACGCATCTAAATATCAGACCGACCAATATGATGACACCCAGAATACACAAAAGAAATTTCCCTACATCCATGATAATACCTTGGGCCCATTCTCCTAAACCAGAGAACCAATTTCGTGGGTTCAACCATGACACCCAACTGGTCAGCTCATTACCCACAGCAGCCAGGGTGAGATTGTGTTTCCTTCGGAACTCCCATTTTAATTGTAAAATGTCATCCATCTTTTGGTCTATGACCTCGGCTGGTTCCTCCGTGCTGTTTGTAATGTATGTGCAGCACTTGATTCCATATTGAGTTGCCAGGGTTACACAATACCCGCCTGTCACAGCTGTGAGGTAATTGAGAATCATCCTATGCTGAACCAGTTCCGTTTTGTAGGCTTGTAACTCTTTCCCAGTGTACCTGAATGTGTCGTCATACATTTCGGTGATATTGTCTAATAAATTTGCAAGCGCAGATATATATTTATAATTTATCACTCCTCTAGCGGTGCGAGTGATATCTAACGCGAGTAGGAATTGAATCCCGGTGGATTCATGAATCAGGTCAGAGGCTGGATGCTCTGTTCTTTCTATCAGGTGCCGTTTAACGATGTGCTCGCAATGAGTGTGAGTATAAGGAGCTTGGGCACCACGGTGAATATCTTTCATTTTAGGGTGGGATACAGTCATTACCTCAGGCAGTACTTTTCCAATATAACATAACCCTTCTGAGTTTGGGGCAAGCCACTTATACGCCTTCCTCCCGCATATGAAGTATGCATCATCGGGGAGAACATATGGGACGGAGTGTGACATAACCATATTACAGATTTTCCATGTGAACTCTCCTAACCCTAATTCTTCCATCTGTTTAGTACACGTATCAGTTTGTACGACCTGTGCACAGTATCCTGGTGATACTTCTCCAACTCGCATGATCCTACTTCCTAAGGTGTACCTATACCGAAAGAATTTCCTATGGTCGGCTATCTGGCGTATAAGTTCTGTGTCTATAGGCAATCTGTCGGCTCTATGTGAGAATGTCATGGTTTGATTACTCCATGACACTTCCCAATTTCCCGGCTTTCGGGGATTGGAAATGTTAAAGCACACTAAGGACCTATCCACATGATATTGGTGGAGCTTCAAACTAGGAGGACTAGAGATATTAAACCTCTTGTCCACCGGCCTCCCACCACTTAGCTCAAGTACCTCTCCTACTGTTAAAGGGAATGGTACTAGTCCTGATTTGCTATGGCCTTGAGGTACTTGAGAGCATACCCAACAGTCTGTCTGATTTAACACTTTACCCACTAAGGAGTGATAGTCACTCAATGGATGCCGGTCCATGTGGACATTAAAACTGGACTGACATTTCTTTATGCACCCATCCTCAACTATATTGTCACAATGCCTACAGATGCAGTTCTCTTCAGCTAACAATCCTTCACAATTCCTTCTATTGTCAATGCTACCAGATCGTTTTCTGATACTCGCCTTTACTCGGAGATTATGTTGTTCTTGGAAATCTACGCCTGCATCCTGGTCATCAGAACCCATTCCTGATCCTTTCTCGACCTCCATGGTACTCTCACCGAAACAGACTGCTCTGGTCAACAACATGGTCAACAGGAAAATCCGGATCACAGTCTCTTGGGGCAAGTCCATCTTACAGGAGGAGAAAGAAATTTGTAATGGGGGTACAAAAAATACTTTGAGGGGAAAGAAAAATGTTACGATGATTAGTTCTCTAGTCTTGTTGTTCTTCTTGTTCTGTTGTCATCTCAAAGGTGCTGTCTCTCAGTCTTCCAAACGAACACTCCGGTGATACAACATTCCTTCCAAATCAGCGATCTCTCTGTAAGGAGCAAAAATCTTGCATTACCATTTGTCTAACTGATGTGTAACATACCATCTTTAAAGCATGAGAACACGAGAGAGATAGAGAAGGAAAAAAACAAATGAGAGAGAGAACAATTCATATATATATATATGTTACATAAACCAACAATAAACAACGAAACATTGTCAGATCTTCCGTTCACCATCAGGCTGTCACATCTACATGTCCAATGGTATCTTTGCATAGTCTCTCCCACCAGCATTTCCATACTTCACCCTTTGTATCTGGCCAGGATACATCGATGCTGGTAGGTCATACTGGGGTTTGGTAGACTTCTGAAAAGGTCAGGTAGTCAGGTGATGTTGGAGCTGTTGTGGTGAACGTCAGAGATGGGGAAAAAGAAACATTTTACAGATACATTACAATTTTTTTTTTTTACCCGGTCATTCCTGTGTCTTCAAGGAATGACCTCCCAATTTGTTAACTGTTACCTCAGGCTTACTATCAGTCCTAATGATCACCTTTCCCGACTACATATTACAGGTGCGGCCCAAACTTCTTCCTGTATGATACCCGATTACAATCTTGTGTGTCATAATTCTGCTCGTGTTCTTGTCTAGGGGGTTGATATGACTTTTGTATATTTATTGATCTACAATCTCTTGCAAAGTGTCCCTCTTTATGACAATTGTAACAGACTAACACATTTGAATTTCTCGCAGGGGTTTGGGGCTTATGCTGGAGTGGCCTTGTGGTCAAAGCCTGTATACTTACGGCCATCAGCTTATTACTCTGTGACTCCCTGTGTCTGGTGATGTTCCGATCATGATCAATAGCGGCCTCTCTTAATGTAGCCACCGAGATATTTCTCCAGTTTTGGTTGGTGGTCTGTACCCTTGTTCTCAACACCTCCTTTAAACCATTCATTAATAACTTAACCGCTACTTCTTTATGCTGTGCATTTGTTTTGATGTCTGTGATCCCAGTGTCTCTAGCCATTACTTGCAGTGCTCGATTGAAGTAATCAGAAGTACTTTCCCCTTCTCCTTGTCTTATGGAGAGGATTTTGTTCCACTTGACAATGGCTGGGAAATATACTCCTAACTGCCGGTTGATCTGCTTAATACATTCCTGATTGTGTTCCTCCGTACGAGGTACCTCTGTGTTTAATTTACAATCAGCAATAAATTTCGCTGGGTCAACGCTGGAGGGCAAACATGCCCTCAGCACTGTCCGCCAATCTTTGTTGGTGGGTTCTGTGGAGTTTCCTAGTTCTTTAATAAATCTCTGACATGCAACTAGATCTTTCCTAGGATCAGGGAATTCAGACATAATTGCTCTCAATTCTATCCGGGACCAGGGACGGCGCATTGCACTGTCCCTGGCGGGAATGATTCCCTGAGCGTCAGTCTTCCCTTTGGGGACTGTGATCACCCTGACAGGACTAAATTCAATTACATCATCTTGCATTGGTTCTACAATATGAGGTACATTTGTTTGTGCGTGATATATAACACCGTACGTACCTGTGGACACGACCTCACCTGACCCTCCGTTAGGGGGTTTGATTACTGCCTTTACCGATTTGGTCGCGTCCACCTGGATGTCTTGTATGATGGCTGCTGGAAAAGGTGCCGGCATCGTGCTGGGCTCACTTTCTTGCTGGTGATCCTGAGGGAAGTTTAACATGGGGTGCAACTTGCATGGGTTAATAGTTGTACATTTAACAGTATTACAATTATTCTTGTTACATTTATTACAATTATCCTTATCATCTATAATACAGTTGCTAAGTGCATTTTTATCATTCACCAGTGTGCCATTCTCTGTAACCACCTTCTCTCTCGCTGCCATATTTTTGTTACCACAGTGAGAGTCAGCTGTGTAAGCTAATCCTCCTTGTATTTCACTTTCCCATTGCCATAACTGTAAACAATCATAATATTTAATCCGTCTCTTTGCAGATTTAATGAGACATATCCTTCTCCTTAGATTTTGTAACACATCTGGGCTAAAACTGCCTACCCGTGGGAACTTTTCCCCATCGTGCACAGTCATTCTTTCCCATTCATCGCACAAAACCTCTGTGTGTGATCCGTATTTCTCACACATTACATACCTTGCCGACCCGATTGGTCGGTTTATTAAGTAAACCCGAACCGAGGTTGATCGCCCCCTACCTGAACAACTGGCCCCCATCCTTGCAGGTGTTGCTTTCACTACCTCTGACCTTCAAATCAGGGTCTTCAGCAAACCCTTACAAAACCAAGATGTCCGGGGTAGGCCGGCGGCAAAGTTTACCGAGTACCTCCACTCACTCCTCGCCCACGTTGGCCAGTACTGCAATCACTGACTCAGAGCTGCTGTACCCAACCTAGGGCCCCTATGAACCTTTATTTACTGGGGCGTGTTGGACCTCCCAGTCCCCAGCAAGTATCGGTTGTTAGAGAATTCCCGAGTGACCAGCGAACCTCCCTTAAAATGAAAAAAATTACACAAATCACGTTAGAATGTACAAATAGCGTTTATGACCCCTCTAACGTACACAAATGGTACTGGGTCAAGTTACTAACTAATGCACACAATTATGTGCGGTACAATCGTTCTGCACATAAGCAACTAATCTTATGTGCAGGGCGACCAGTGGAATCGAAAATTGTGGCTGCGAATTCCTTCAGCCTGAGCTTAATTGCCTATATGGGTTCCGCACCAACCCTTACTGGTGTTGTGCTACTCTTTATCTATAGCGGACTTCTTAGTCTGCTGTACCTGGACCTCCTGGTCTGTCTGGACCTCCTGGTCTGTGCTACAGTAGACCTCCTGGTCTGCTATACTCTAATGCTCTTTTTTTAATGTTTAACAAGGGATGCCTCCCAAGCCACCATGCAGTCACTTACACGTATGTACCTTCACGAGAACTCGATTTCCTTTGGTTCAACCCCAAAAATTAGAAACTTATATATATATGTATACACACTCTTTCACCTCATATACACTTTACTTTCGTTTCTGCGCAGAAATCCCTTTCATTCAGTAACACAGTCTAGTCCAGATGGGTTGCAAATTAGAGAAGGATCTATTAGCTTAAAATTTTGGACACTGAAATTGACTTGCGCTATTATCGCGTTGCCTCCTTTTCGCCTATTTAAAATAATACTATCGTGTGATTTGTATTATGTGGGCGTACCCAGACGCTCCGTTGCGTAATATACGCTCTGTGCGTCGACCCTTGCATCGCGTACACTCGTTCTGCCCCTTTGTTAGAGACACGTGTACGCAAGCCAGGTATGTCCACAGTAGCACAAATAACACGTGTCTATCAATGCAAATGATATTTAGCTATAATCATTTACCGAACACCACACAGATTCCACTGTATCAACCTTTAACTAGGCCAGGCTGTGTGCGTGTTTTTATAATTACTCCTTTAAGTATTAATTTTAACTTTTAACTACCAATAGCAACAAATCTTTCTCAGCACGTTATCAATTGTAAAATGGCAAACAGGAAGGTGATATGTGAAAATACACAAATGAAAAGAGATACAGTTGTGTGTGTGCGTGCGTGTGTACGCAAAACAGAAATAAACAGTTTTAAAAAAACAATAGCGTATTGTTCTTACCTCCGGTTCCGGATCCCACCAGCACTCCTTCAATCTAGCGAAACAGACGCTTATCTAGTCAGCACTACTGTATCCCGATACGAAGGGATACTGCCTTCCCGCCCTTGCTGACGGATAACGTTTGTTTTCGCTAGTGCGGATATGTGGAGGACGGACGAGCCGCCAATTGATAATGCTGATTTAGATTACCTTATAACTTTACAATAATCGGTAAGAGACACAGTACGCACTTGGCGTATGGGGTACCGTAAGGGTACGTATTTAGCGTAGCATACGCTAGGCCGTGATCGAGACGCACATGCGGCACGCTCGCTCACAGCTTAATGCGTGGTGTCGAGCACGCTATAGGCGAGCGACAACCGTAATGCTACGCTATCAGCGTAGCGGACGCTCGAGACCACGAGGAGATCACGAGCGGCGCAGACGCTCACAAGATGACAATCAGTAAACCTTGAATGTAACACACAGAAAGGATATTCTTATACTGTAAACCTTGTACTGAAACACTGTGGCGATATAACGCTGCTTAACCTTGTTGACACTAAAGCTGTTTGAGCGATCGAGACGCTCCTATTACTCTCTGCAATGTAATGAACACACGATACCATGCTAAGGATCCAACACCTTTACTAACAAGCTTATAGTTATATCGAAAAGGGGTAAAACAGTTACAAGTTATACACTACATACTAACATATAATTCTAACAGAATATCTAGACAGAAATATACAATAACGTTACAATCTTAAACTAAACAGAGAGAGAGAGAATGTGGCCACTACAAACAAAGAGCGAGATAATCACCGAGAATTACTTACACACAGACTGGGAACAATCGCAGCGCAGCCTGGTACCAGCCCCGAGTTAATCAATATGAAAACCGTTTGTGGAGAGAGTGGGAGAGCTGTTCAGGCTGGCTGATCTTATATACACTGGGTACAGTATACTACAAAGGGACCTACAATCTCATTGTTCATTGGACACAGGAATGTCTCCTCGCATCATATCAAAAGGTCATAGGTTAGTTTGATCAGGTGGGCTGTGACTATTTTAAACAGCTCAGGTGGGTGGGAATCTCCGGATTCCCGCCGCATGGATAATGAACTGCAAATATAGAATATGTCCAGAAACTACTGATGGCCATAACTACACGCAGGAGCGATTACTCTTTACCTAACCAACACCGGATTATTGCTATTAAAATACTCTTCAGTTAGGTACCAGACACAGCTTTTCAACCTTAATCAGACCCTTTGTACCACGTAAAGAGGGATTCTCAAGTCCGTGAACAAGTCACATTAACCAAACTGACAGTTATCATTAAGGGGAACATTATCTATAAAACGAGCTATTTGGTTCTATTATTAAACGATTGAGTCGCCCGCTAGACGCACACAAAGTCTACCGTAAATGCACATACCACGCGCTCGAGCGCATGGCCGAGGCGTCATCACGCGGCTGCGTGTATCCGCATGCACGGGAGAGAATGTGCACGTGCAGCAGGCACGCGAATGAGGTGCATATATGGCAACGTGCAGCGTGATATTTTTCTGACTTTGACACATTACACCGCACAGTAGCGTCAGTTACATTACACCGCACAGTAGCAACCGTTACATTACATCGCACAATAGTGTCAGGTACATTACACCGCACAGTAGCAACCGTTACATTACACCGCACAGTAGCGACCGTTACATTACACCGCACAGTAGCGACCATTACATTACACCGCACAGTAGCGTACATTACATTACACTGCAAAGTAGCGTCCATTACATTACATTGCAGTAGCGTCCGTTACATTACACCACACAGAAGCGTCCATTACATTACACTGCAGTAGCATCCGTTACATTACACTGCACAGTACATTACACGTTACACTACAGTAAGCTTCGTTTTATACATAATGCCATGGTATAGCCCCTAATACAAATTTGCCCACCCCTAGAACTGCCACTGACTGGATAAACTAGACTTATTTATAAATGGCATAACTATTGATAAAAACACTGGGGGGGGAGACAGAGGGGAGAAGGGGAGATGGGAGAGCAAGATAAAGGGGAGGGGGTTGAGAGAGTGAAGGGGGTGAGATGGGGGGGAGAGAGAGAAGAGACAGAGCAAGAAAGGGGAGAGAGAGAGAAGGGGGTGAGAGAGTAGAGATAGAGAGAGAAATGGGGATAGAGAGAAGGGGATGAGAGAGTTGAGGGGGGTGAGAGAGGAGAGAGAAGAGAGAAAGGGGAGAGAGAGAAGGGGGGTGAGAGAGGAGAGGGAGAAGAGAGTGAGAGAGAGAAAGGGGAGAGCGAGATAAGGGGGTGAGAAAGGAGAGAGAGAGAAAGGGGGGAGAGAGAGGGGAGGTAGAGTGAAGGGGGGGGGAGAGAGAGACCTTCTCTGACATGGGCCTTCATTCCGAGTTGATTGCTCGCTAGCTTCTTTTAGCAGCCGTGCAAATGCATAGTCCCCGCCCACGGGGAGTGTATTTTCGCTTTGCAAGTGTGTGAACGCCTGCGCAGCCAAGCTCTGCAAAAACAGTTTGTGCCGTTTCTGAGTAGCTCTGGACTTACTCAGCCCTTGCGATCACTTCAGTCTTTTTGGTAATGGAATGGACGTCACACACTCGCCCTCCACACGCTCGGACACGCCTGCGTTTTCCCTACCACTCCCAGAAAACGGTCAGTTGACACCCATAAACGCCCTCTTTCTGTCAATATCCTTGCGATCGGCTGTGTGAATGGATTCTTCATTAAATCCACCACTCAGCAACGATCCGCTTTGTACCCGTACCCGGAGAAGCCTGATCGCTGCGCTGCGAAAATTGGCAGCGTGCGATCAACTCGGAATGACTCCCATGTTCCCAGCTCCCTGTCCCGTGTCCCATTGCAAACAATTATGCTGTGAACAGCTCTGTATATTGTTAGTGGATCAGGCGCAGCAGCAAGTAATAAATAGAGGGAGCGGGCCGGTATATTTTAGTGGATCGGGCGCCGCAGCATGCAATAAATAGAGGGAGAGTGCAGGTATATATAGCGGCACTCTCCCTCTGTTTACTACATGCTGCGGCGCCCGATCCACTAACAATGGCCCTCATTCCGAGTTGATCGCAGAGATTCATCGCATCGCAAACGGCCCGAAAACAAGTAAACGCGCATGCGCAAAAGCGGAAATACGCATGCGCGAGCAGAGCGATACGACACTTGTGCAGAAATACAACAAAGAAAACTGCTCGTAACACAGAAACGAAAACGGGGAGTTGCGAAGGCGTGACAGAGGCGCGACTTGGCATTCTGGTGACATGGGCGTGAAAGTGGGCGTCTAGTGTGAGAGTATGCAACTAGCAGTAGGCGTGTTTTTCGCAAAACTGCTTTTTCGCAATAAAACTTAACATAGCAAAGCCTCGCTATCTTGCTGCAGCAGCCGAGTAGGTCTGCAGTTACTCTGCATTTGCGAACTAGTGTTACAAGTGTGTATGCACTAATTAGCAGTTAATTGGAGAGCACATTCATCTGTTGTCCAATTACTTGCTAAACACTGCTCTGCTGAAGTACTGCAAACAGCAATTCTAAGCACCTAAAAATTTGTCTCGCTGGCAAATATGGCTTTTATTTTTGTGCAAGTTTTGTGTTTTTAAAATTATGTTAAGTGCATTCTTTAATGTTTTAAATACTACAAAATGCAAACAACTGAAATTAACAAAATTTATAAACTACATCATCAACATCTAAACTACATAAAATGTTACCTTTGTATATCCCAAATATCAGGACCAACATAATGCAGCATACACTTAACATATTTTTTTTTTTTTTGGAGAATATCTGTCAAGGTTTAAATTTCTGTCCTGTTGCCCATAGTAATCCCAAACCTGAGTTGTTTTTTTTTTTTTGTAATATGGCAATTAAAGTGTGTTGCAAGTCAAACCTGTAGCATTTTTCAAGATGCATTTTTTTTGTTTTATGTTTTAAAATTTACCTTGTTCCCCAAGTGTCTATATGCTTTGCTAAACTTTCAAGGACTAAGATTAACATAATGCATTAACTTAAATAAAGGACACATTTTTTTTGGTAGCAATAATTTATTACTACTGTAATATATTTCGATATCAAAACAACATGGCTACAGGTGAGTATCACAGGCAAAGATGGACCAAGCAGCAAGCAGATGGCATTGACACAAATGACATAGCAGAACTCAGTACTAGGGAAACTCCAGCTTCTGACAAAAATTAAAAAAAAAAAAATATGTTGTAAACACCCTGCCAGACAAATATATTTGGGGAACTGAGAAAGATTCATGAGCCACCACACACACACAACAATACACAGCACACTAGGATGAGGAAGATGGCTCTGGTGTACTTGGAAAAAAGCTCACAGGCTACAAATATCTCCAAAAAAAAAAATACATTTCACTAAGAGGGAGTTAGCCATTCTGGCCACACAAGCCTACTCAAAAAATACATAGAGACAACATGTAAAACATGGGTGCTGCCCATCTGGAGAGACATTACTTTCTTCATTTTTCCCCCACCTGATGCTGTTCTTCTTGGCTTGGTCTGCGGAGCGACCTTCGTGGGCCCTGCCCAGTGGGATCTTCTTCCCGGGCAGGGGCAGGGGAGGGAGCCGATGTGGCTGGCTCTCTGCCACTGTGGGCAAGGGAGACAGCGATGGCCTGGAGACCTTGCAAGATGTTATTTGCAAGGCTTTGGAATGAGGAGGCAAGTTGATCTTGTCCCTGCCTGATCTCTGCCAGACCTTGGCAGAGTTGAGTCACACCTTGCTCCACACTGGTTCTGTGCTCAGTGAGCCGGTCAGCTATCTGGCTTACCTCCCGGATCATCCTGTCCTGAAATGCATTTAGGCTCTCACCATACCTAGCAATTTCAAGCAGGATCTCTGGGATAGCAGAGGGTTGGGTGGGGGGGCCAGTTGGAACCTGGATAGGTGGGATTTGGGGTCCCACACTACCCGAGCCACTAGGTCCCTCCATCTCAGCCTCAGCCACATAACCCTCCTGTGACTCGACCTGATCACCCCCCTGTGCTGTGTTATGTGCAAAGCAAATAGAAGAATGTGTTGGAAAAAGAGTAGAAAAAAAATGAGACTTTTGTATTTTAACATAAAAAAAAAACAAAAATATGTGTGTAAACTTACCTGGCAAGTCATGTGCCGTCAGGATTTCAGGCAGGTCCGTGTCCATATGAGACACTCCTTGCCCCTCCTCATAACTCACAGAGTCCATCGCTATCTCCTCCAACTCTGTATACTCCACAGCGACAGATGGTCCTCCACCTGTAGCCCTTGAGGCATTCCACTCCGCAGCCCTCTTGCCCTTCTGGCGGGATTTGAAGTCGGCCCAACAACATATGTTTAGAAAAATAGGGACAAAGTAGAGTATTAATTGTTTTGGTAATAATATATAGGACACATGTTCTGCTTTTGTTTGCTATACACAACATCACATGTAACTACCTTTTGAAGACTACTTAGCACAGATAATGGACTGCCAAGATGCACTTACCGTCGTCTAACTTCCTGTGATGTTCGGACGATAGAGCCGACTTCATTCACAGAATGAGTGATATCCCTCCAGATGCGTTCTTTCGTAGCAGCACCCATGTTTTTTGGGCCTCTATGTATTTTTGACATGGCCTGCGTGACCAAAACACGCAACTCCCTCTTAGTGAATGCTGGCTGCCTTTTTTTACGTCTTGAAGTAGCCTGTGAGCTTTGGTCCTGTTGCTCCTCACCATCTTCCTCGTCACTAGCAGCTTCTGTATGTTGTTGTTGTGTGGCTAATGGTGAATCTCCCTCAGTTTGCCCAGTATGTGTGTCTGTAATTGTGAACCCCACTTAACTGTTGGGTATCAGAAGCTGGAATGTCTCTAGTACTGAGTCCTGCTTCTTCAGAATCCGCCTCTGCGGATTCCAGCATTCGCCGATGCAATGCGATCCGTCTTTGTGCCAATTCTGCCTGCTGCTGCAGCAAGCGGTCCATCTCTGCTGTTAAAAACCCACGAGTAGCCATGTTGGTAATGACATGTTTGTACGCACAGGTGTGCAAGTTTTTATAGGTACATGCGCAGCGTAAATTCACACAGGTGTAAATTCTGCTAATAGTGTGACTGATTGTACTGCTTATTTAAGGGCCTGCTTTGCAGCCTGTGTGAGTGGGTGTATGATGACAGTAGCTGTTGTGTTTTGTGAGAGAAGGTGGTCGACGTTTGTACTTTGCAGAGTGAGTATTTTTTGCATTGTCAAGCATACAGATGTCCGTTTATTAGCTTATAGCATGTAGAGCGTAGTGCGTTTTTTTGGCGAAGTTTCGTTTGCGAGTATTCCTACATTAGTCATTTATAAAGGCAAGTATGTTTGGTGGTGCAATGGAGGTGGGTTTATGTATTTGGGAGGATATCTGTTTGTTATTTAAATGGCTTAGTATACCATTTTTTTTTACCCTGTACTTTACAGTGTGTATGTTATATTTGTTCTGAAGTTTTTTTGTGCTCTTAACCTCCTTGTGTGTCTCTTATAGGTCACAGTTATTTGGAGAAACTATACATATTTTCTTTGTGGGCAATTAGCCATTTTCCTTTTTCAAAATATCTGCAGCAAGTCACTTGTCCTTTATTGATCAGGTAAGTACCCTATCCCTGTGTTGTTTGCTCTTTGTGGGAATTGTCTATATGTGCTCTTAGCCTCCTTGTGTGTCTCTTGTAGGTGTCATTTATTTGTAGGAATAGTCCAGTTTTGTTTTTTGGGCGAGTAGCCATTTTTGATTTGGCTTTTTCAAGCAGCAAGTCACTTGTCCTTTATTGATCAGGTAAGTACCCTATCACTGTGTTGTTTGCTCTTTGTGGGAATTGTCTATATGTGCTCTTAGCCTCCTTGTGTGTCTCTTGTAGGTGTCATTTATTTGTAGGAATAGTCCAGTTTTGTTTTTTGGGTGAGTAGCCATTTTTGATTTGGCTTTTTCAAGCAGCAAGTCACTTGTCCTTTATTGATCAGGTAAGTACCCTATCCCTGTGTTGTTTGCTCTTTGTGGGAATTGTCTATATGTGCTCTTAGCCTCCTTGTGTGTCTCTTGTAGGTGTCATTTATTTGTAGGAATAGTCCAGTTTTGTTTTTTGGGCGAGTAGCCATTTTTGATTTGGCTTTTTCAAGCAGCAAGTCACTTGTCCTTTATTGATCAGGTAAGTACCCTAGCCCTGTGTGTCCTGGAGTATGTGTGTGTTAAAAGTGTGTATCTTATGTTTTTTGTCAAATTTGTTTTTACTTTAATGTTGATTTTTGTGTGTGCCAATTTTTTTATAGCTCAAAGTAGGGCTGTTCTTGGCTGTAATAGCTACTAAAGGGACCACTTTTTTTAAGAATTTGGTTAGAATTGGAAAACTCATTTACATTATTCATACTTAGTTGTTAGAATATATATTGTTGGTGTTATTATATGGGTATGTTTGTATTCTTTCAAACTTTTGGAATTGTGATGATAACCTATGTTTGAAACACTTATCAAATTTTTTTTTACTCTTTTGTTTCAAAATTTGAAATTTTGTGCCGTAATTGATCCCAGAAGAAATGTTGTATGCTCCTGCAGTAAGTTAACACCCATACACTTTTACTTAGATTATGGATGACAATGTGTGTTTTAAAATTATGTATTATTTTCAATATTCTTACCTTCATTTTAAGTTGGTGATGTCGATTTTTGTGGCTGCTGAAGCCCTCCCACCCCAACCCACGGAAGCACTCCCACCCCAACTGCTGCCAGCCCTCCAACCGCAACCGGCTCCTCATCAACCAAGGCAACGGAGGCGTGCTAGGCCACCAATTTTCCGTAACCGTGTCCTCCTTTTTGGGATGCCTGATGATGTGGTTTTGCGAAGATACAGGCTGCCACCTCATCTAATCCTAGACACTCTCTCCATAATAGAGAGTGATCTGGAACCTTCAATTCGGCATCCTACAGCAATACCACCATTGACACAATTCCTTGCTGTGTTACATTTTGTTGCCACTGGTTCCTTCCAACATGTTGTTGGAGATCTGGTTGGCATGTCGCAGGGCCAGTTCAGTAAGGTCCTGCGGCGTGTCAGCCAGGCTTTCATCAAGCGTGTTAAGCAATTTATTGCTATGCCTTTGGATGTTGGTGCCCTAGATGTGGTGAAGCGGCAATTTGAGGAAGGTGGTAGTCGCTTCCCACATGTTATTGGGGTTGTGGATGGCACACATGTAGCTATTGTGCCACCAAGACATAATGAAGAAATTTATAGAAACAGGAAACTGTTTCATTCTCTGAATGTAATGGTTGTTTGTGGGCCATCCCTCCAGATCCTGTCCATGAATTCGAAGTTCCCTGGGAACTCCCATGATGCCTATGTAATTAGACAATCAGGGATATGGCAGAGATTAAGATCGAGGCAAGGACAAGACATGTGGTTATTGGGTGAGTTTTTGTCCAATTTTTTTCACACTAATATTTTTACAATATAATTTGATAATTAAAATATTTTCATCTCATCAAACAGGAGACCGTGGATATCCTTGCACCCCCTGGCTCATGACTCCTTACCGTAAGCCCAGGCCAGGACCACAGACAGCATTTAACTCCGCGCTTACTGCCACTAGACAGCTGGTGGAGCGCACAATTGGTGTCCTTAAAGGACGCTTTCGTGTGCTCCACCGCACTGGTGGCGACATCATGTATTCGCCGGAGATGGCAAGTAAAATAGTGGTCCTGTGCGCTATCCTCCATAACATCGCTGTAAGGAGTCGCGTGGAGCTTCCTCAAACAGAGGAATTGCCTGATGAGGAGCCAGGGGTTGGGCGGAGATACGGTGGGGGGAGTGTTTCCCGGAGTGGCAGTCAAGTAAGGGCACACATTGTGGAAGAATATTTCAGGTACAGTTTTATATTTTTTTTATCATTTTTAAAATCTAAAAACAATGTATGTTTCTGTGAATTTTGCTATGATGTCATTAAGGTAGCTATTGAAAGCTCATTGTGTATTTGTTTTGGTGTATGTGATTATATTCATATTTGTTTATGTAAATATTCAAACATGTTAACCTTACAATGTGTGTTTTTGGTTTTGTTTTTTCAAAGTTGGTTCAAAATTTTAATATTTATTTATTTATTTCCATTCCTGTTTTCTTGAAATTAACAAACAACATATGTTACTAAATGTTGTTCACTTTGTGACTGTGCAGCTGATTACTCATACAAAAAGTGGTGAGTACACAGTTTTAGTTTTTATGATCATAAAAGTGTGTGTGTGTATAATTGTGCGAATAGGTGACTATTGGCATACACTTCCGCGACTGCGTATTTCCGCTCTAGCGAACACCCCTCTACTCTTCACAGCACTGCAGCCAGCAATAGTGTTGTCAATGCACACATAAATAAAGTTTTTTGATATGACACCATATATCTTAGACCAATCACATGCCAACACACACTATAAATATATGCCCAAATAAGGAAAACGCCATTGCCATGATGCGTGCAGCACCTTTCACCAGGCGGGAGCTCCGCGTCCTGGTAGCAGTGATGGACCGCCGCGTAGGCCGCGTAGGGCGCTTTATCCCAAATCGGGTTAAGCACGAGGCCTACGTGGAGGTCCGCCACCTACTGAGGACTCGCGTCCGCAGCAGGCGGACCACATCCAATTAGAACGGAGATGGAGTGATCTACGCAGGAGGACTCCGGAGCTGTTGGCGGAGATTCGCCAGCAAATCCGGCAAATGCGTGCACGCAGTAAATTACATTACATAACAGAGATTATTAGCATAAACTGTGCAAATTTACACTAAGTGGTAGTCTGTAATTGCAACACTGACTGAACTAGTTTAATAAATATGACAGTGTTTGTGGTTAGGGCAAACAGTACTGACTGTAGCAAAGTGATTCAAAACAAGTGCATGTTGTACAGAATTAATACACAGGCTGGAAACTGTACCAAATAACTTGATCAGTATTGTCAATATAATAAGGTGGCTTGAATAGTGATCTGGTGATGTTGCCTATACCAATCAATATGATTCAATGGAATAGATTCAGTAATGAGCATCAAAAATGTTTTGTATAATCAGATTGGTTGCTATGGACAACATCAACAGATTTGAAAAAAAAAATGTTAGCCCTGTGTCTTTTACATGGGACAGAACAGTGTAATTGACAAATGGTGTTTATGAAATTTTACATGCAACACAAAATATAATACATATATCATTATAGGACGACCACAAAGGCAAGCTGATGCAGGGAGGCAACATCAGGCCCCTTCTCAGCCCCCCTCCCCTTCTCAACCCCCCTCCCCTTCTCACTCCCCCTCCCCTTCCCAGTCCCCCTCAGCTTCCCAGTCCCCCTCAGCTTCCCAGTCCCCCTCAGCTTCCCAGTCCACCTCAGCTTCCCAGTCCCCCTCAGCTTCCCAGTCCCCCTCCCCTTCCCAGTCCCCTTCTCAGCCCACCTCTCCTTCTCCTTCTGTGCCCCCTCCTCCTCCTTCCCAGTCCCCTTCTCCTTCTCCTTCCAACTCCCCTTCTCAGCCCCCCTCACCCTCTATTGGCCAAACACTCTCTCCGCCCCCCTCGCTCTCTCAATCAGACCCACCCACAGAAAATACATCCCCAATCCCTCCTCCTTCCCCCATCCAGCCTCCTTCCCCCATCCAGCCTCCTTCCCCCATCCAGCTGCCTTCCCCACCCAGTGAATGGGCAGAAGAAGCCCCTGATGAAATTTGTGGGATTCAGCATGTTGCAGAGGAAAGTAAGTGTTTTAACATTTTAAAAATAATGATTACCTACTTACACTTACAATGTCAAAACATGCACTGTTGTACTGTTTAAAATGTGCTACCAAGGAAAAATATTTGAGTTATTATTCATGGTGTACATGTTGCCTTTAAATTTTTGTGAGTGTCATTATATGTACAGTGTTTATGTGTGCAATGTTTTGTGTGTCCACTCTAGGTCGACACTCATTAGTTCGACAGGGTTGCCAGGACAACATGGTTTATATGTGCTCAGTTTTCAGACTAACATTTCTACCTGAGTGAAGTTTAGTATGTTGTTAGTATTTTACACTTGTGCCTGTGTATTCATAATGTTTGCACTTTCAAATCACATGCTTCACTTTGTTAGCCAGCCTAACAACACAATGATTTGTGGTGTGAAAGTTAGACTCACAAAATGCTTATTGGATTTTTCAACACCTGTTTGACCTTATTTAGTAAGGGCGGCTTTCAGGGAGTGTGGGCATGCTAGGATATGTTGTCCTTCTGAAGATGTTGATATGCAGTGTGATGATGCAGGGCCAAACCCCCAAAAATTGCATTCTCTTCACTCCAGATGTGAATGAATGCCAACATGGTGTTACATTTACTAAGATGGTAGTTCTCTTTAACATGGGAAGTTGCCCATAGCAACCAATAAGATTATACTTGTAATTTTTTTGGACACTTTTACAAGAGAATATGTATAATTTGATTGGTTGCTATGGTCAACGTCCCATCTTAAATAGAACTCCCGTAGTAGTAAATGTACCCCATGGTGTGGTACACTTTCTTGTAAAAAAACAAAAAAACATTGCTGAGCAGGCTTGTGTGTTGTTCTGCTACTGATTTATCCTTAAAACAGCCATGATGTAGTCACTTAGGCATTAAAGCAGGCCTGTCCAAACTGCGGCCCTCCAGCTGCTGAGAAACTACACATCCCAGCATGCCCTGACACAGTTTTGCATTCTCTGACCCCAAAACTGTGTCAAGGCATGCTGGTATATGTAGTTTCACAACAGCTGGAGGGCCTCAGTTTGGACAGGCCTGCATTAAAGTGTGCTTTGTGCCCTGCTTGTATAATAGGTAATGTGAGTAAGTTATTAATGTTTTCTTTGACTCTTCTTTTCAGATGCTGCAGTTGGAGATCCCAGCACTTTGCCAGCACTTTTAGGGCGGCTAAAAGCCCATTTAAGGGATGTTATAGCCGACATTGAGGCTATTGAAAATGTCCTATAATTTTATTTTGTTAATTTTGTTTACATTTTAATTTCTTTATAAAAAAAATAAATAAATAAACATTTTTAAAGTTAAGTGGGTGTTGTGTTTATTTATGCTATAAAGGAACAGCACATTGGCGTGCAGAAATTGGTGACCTTAAACAGTTCACACGTCTTACTTAAGATTAAAAACATAAAAATAGAACTCAAAAATTTTTAAATACAAAACCCGTTAGGAGGTTATGGATTCTAAATACATGAAAAGACATTTATTCACACACTACACATATACACAATACTTCAAACATTTGCATTAGAACGTGAAAAATTCCCATATCTATATTTGTCAATTTACCACAACAATGTTTATGGGCAATTATGGCTACAAAGTGTTCTTCTGGTATTCTTTGGAGACTTAATTGGTCAGGACCATTGTCATTAATTACACTAATTGGGTTCGTAATTGAGGAGGGCTTGTGGACTTTTAACAGAAAGGTGTAATTCACCTGAATAGGAAAAAAAAACCATTGTGGAGCGTTTGTCCGCAAAAGTGTGCACTTTTAACATGGATGTGTAAATCTACTAATACTTAGTATTTTTACGATGAAGTATGTGTTAATGCGATAGTTTCGCATTGCTGCGATGGTTTCGCATTGCTGCGATGTCATTTCGCGTACGCCCACTTTGTGTAATACTGCGTACGAATTAGCAAAAATACGTTGGGGGCGGAATTTCGCAATTTTGCACATACCTTGTGCGAACGAAAAAAATAGCGAACAACTCGGAATGACCCCCCAATATACAGAGCTGTTCACACAATGAAAAAAAATAAAAATATATATATATATATATATATATATAAAATATGCATACAGGACGGCACTCAGTGGACTTTTGTGGGGGCAAGAAAATGCTCACAACTCCATGGATTTCAATGTTTCGGGTTTAATACCTGTCTTCAGGATACAGCAACCTGAAGACGGGTATTAAACCCGAAACGTTGATATTCATGGAGTTGTGAGCATTTTTTTCCCTCCACAGAAGTCCACTGAGTGCTGTCCTGTATGCATGTTATATTAACCTCTTCTTTGACTGGCACCTTGGCAAGCTGTATAGATATGGGAGTGCCGGCCATATGGATTTTTATATAAACACACCGGCACTTTCCCTCTATTTTTACATGACGTGGTACCCGATCCACTACCGCGGCATGCATATACATACACTCACCACAGCAAGGGTCGGTAGGAAGCGGTGAAGCTGCAGGCGGCTCCGGTATGCGGCTCAGCAGCCCGGCTCTTCGTCATCAGTGGCGGCAGGGACAGGCAGCGTAGTGCAAAGTGATGGCGTCTCAGAGAGGATCGGCCAAGCGACTGGCTAAACGGTGGCTGGAGGTTTTGGGTTGCTGCAGCCTGGTAATTGTTTAATTTGAGGGCACATTTTCAGCAGCATTTTTAGTCACTGCAACCCCATATATTTTGTGCCCTTGACCTGAACTTCGGGGCCCCCTACGGGTGTCCCCTTTGCCCCCCCCCCCGTCGCCGGGCCTGCATGTGTGATCCACACGAGTGGAGGGCCGGGCGGGAGGAGGACCGTCACCATGGAGCCGCTGGGAGCCGGCGGGCGGGCACATAGCCGGGTGAGAGGGAAGGGCCGGGCGGAGGAGCACTGTGGAGCCGCTGGGAGCCGGCGGGCGGGCACACAGGTGGGCGGAAAGGAAAGGCCAGGCGGAGAAGCACCGTGGAACCGCTGGGAGCCGGCGGGCAGCCGCGGACTTTACAGTGAGTGCAGGTGACTCACTGTCAGCAGCGGCGCCCTCCATACGTATGAGTCGGGCAGGCGCTGAATAAGACACCTGCACCGCACTGGACTGTAACAGTAAGACACTGTCATGGGCACACAAGGAGCCGCCTTACCCGTGGCAGCCGGAGCGGGCACAGACACCTGTAGTGTCTCTCTCCCAGGCAGAAGTTACAAGTGGGAGGGCCACGTCACGCACATTACTCTCCCCGTTCTCATCACCCACTCTCCTTTCAAAATAAAGTCCCCTGCAGGGCGGCTTCTGTGGCCGGGCCCCTGAGACTCGCCGGGCCCTAAGCGTGTGCCTCGGATGCCTAGCGGTAAATCCGCCCCTGGTTCTAACACTTTATCCAGATGGGATAAGTCTTGTACAGTAGTAGGTTTAATTGTGTTCTAAATTGTGATTATTTTTTTCGGGGGGGGGGGGGGGGTGCAATTTTTTTTTTTTTTAAATGGATATACAGTATGTGCTTACAAGGTTAGCAACACATTGACCGTGAATAGCACAGAATTCATTAAAGGCAGAAACTCATCTTTGAGAGTTGTCAGGCGGGTATGTGCTTTGGTGAAGCCTTGAAGTTCTGAGTAGACAACGCGCACTGGTCACCATGTATGGTCATTATTCACTCTTTTGGCTGGGTGCATTCAGGACTACAAGATGAATTCCTTACTTAATTTCCTCGCAACAAACTAGGGAGTATTTACACAGGTATAAATGTGTAATACTTGGGCAGTATAGAACCTGATCAAACAAAGGAATTGCATAAGTAGCTCTTACAGATTTCTAGTTGTGATGCATTAGCACTGCAACTGGGATTCCTTGTTTATGGTTGTGGGGTACAAAGTAAAATTTTATGCCTCTTAAGTACATCTGAGATATCACAGGTGCGTATTTTTTTTTTTTTACATTACAAAAGTAGTAAAATGTGGAACATTGCATTGTGTCCCAACAATTAATAAGTTATGTACCACTTCTGAGAATAAGGTTCAGGTAGTTACCATATAATTGTGGATACTTGATGGTTTTGGTCAAGGGTTTGTGAGATTTAAAAATATCACACAGGCTACTAAAGGCCAGTACTCCCTGGCAGCACACATCTCTCCCCCCGCTCAGCACAGCGCGATGTGTGCTGAGGTGCTGAGCGTGTGGGGGGAGCGGGGAGAGCGCTCATTTCACCCAGTGGGTGAAGTGAGCGACCCGCTAGATTAGCCTGCATGCAGGCCAATCTAGCACCAGCGATAGCGATGCGCGGGGCTGCGCATCGCTATCGCTGTGAGGGCTACATACAGAGAGATCACTGCTTAAAATCTAAGCAATCTGGTCAGATTGCTTAGATTTTAAGCAGCGATCGCTCCGTGAGTACCCCCCTTAACACAGTCAGTTAACACCGTACTTTCAAACAATAAAAAATGGATTTAAGCTTATAATCAGGTGATGTTTTGATAAGCAGGGTGTGATTGAGTGGACCATATAGCAAGTTTTGCAATGGGTCCTGTAATTATCATGTTATTTACTGGTAAGAAGAATATATTTGAAAAAGACTAACTTGCAAAAAGGCAAAGTATGTAAAATAGCCAAGAAACTTAAAATGGATATCTATGTCATTAAAGATGCCACAGATGTCTAAATCTTTCTTTCCTTTGGTAAGTAGGTTATATAGGAACTAGTAAGTATACAAAACTGAGTATAGGGGCATACTTGCCTACCTGACCCTCTCCATGAGGGAGAAAATGCTCTGTTCCTGGACTTTCCTGGTAATGTATGATTGCCATCACCTGTGGTGAAATACCTTTCTTATCAATTAACTAGCTCACCACAGGTGATGGCAATCATACATTACCAGGAAAGTCCAGGAACAGAGCATTTTCTCCCTCATGGAGAGGGTCAGGTAGGCAAGTATGGTATAGGGGGTAATTCCAAGTTGATCGCAGCAGGAAATTTTTTAGCAGTTGAGCAAAACCATGTGCACTGCAGGGGAGGCAGATATAACATGTGCAGAGAGATAGATTTGGGTGTGGTGAGTTCAATCTGCAATCTAAATTGCAGTGTAAAAATAAAGCAGCCAGTATTTACCCTGCACAGAAACAAAATAACCCACCCAAATCTAACTCTCTCTACAAATGTTATATATGCCGCCCCTGCAGTGCACATGGTTTTGCCCAACTGCTAAAAAATATCCTGCTGCGATCAACTTGGAATTACCCCCATAGTACTATAAGGTTAAAAAATAGGAAGATGGCTTTAAAATCCTGCTCATTATAAAATCCCAGGTATATAAAGGTTATTATAATGGTATATGTATGTATATTGGAATAAAGTATTATATAACCCTGCTGTTTGAGGTTCCATTCACCAGAACAGGGGGATGACTGTAAGTTGTAGAAATGAGAGCATTCTGATGATTGAAACGGCAAGAATGGGGCATTCACATGCCTTAATGGTGGATATACACATCCGCTACACAGCAGAGGTGATAATGCCTGAAATTTCTTAAGGGGGGTACTCACGGAGAGATATTCTAAGCAATCTGACTAGATTGCTTAGAATATAAGGCTGATCGCTCCGTGTGTACCCCTTACAGCGATAGCGATGCGCAGCCCCGCGCATTGCTATCGCTGCTGCTAGATTGGCCAATCTAGCGGGTCGCTCACTTCACCCGTTGGGTGAAGTGAGTGGCCCCCCGCCCCCCGTCTCCCCCCGCACGCTCAGCACACATCTCTCCCCACATCGGCCCGTCTATATGGGCCTTTAGGGTTTTAAATGAAAAAAATAATCATTTGGAAATGTTTTCCGGTGCCCTAACCATTGTATTGCAAATCCAGACAGTTCTACAAAAGCTATTTTACCCAGTTTAACATGTTTCTCTCCCCACAAGAATATTTTGCAGGTTATCAAGATTCTTCAAGGCTAAGGAATAGCACTAAACGTCAAGCTCCACAGCAGAAGTAACCCACCAACCTGAACATTTCACCAGGGAGTATAATCACACAATTTAAGCAACCAGTAGTAATGTTCCCTTTACTTGTTAAGATCAGACAATGCAGCGATCATTAATGGGGATTGAAACCGGATTGCCCCATAGACCACCCAAGTGTTCCTGATATCTACAACTTCCATTTTATCTGCAGTACAACTTGTGTAGTCGGTAGGACACTAGATTAAAATTAAAGAATATACTGGCATAGATCAGAGTTTTTGATCTTTAAAGACAAAGAACCATAAATATGTACCTTGCACAGTATGCTAAAGTCAGGACAGAATGGATAGCAAGCAATGTTTGTAATTGACTTAGGTATTCATTGTGTTCTTTTTGTTTGAATTTCAGGGTAGAAGTACAGCTTGCACCACATAGTACTGTACACGATGCAAGTGATTGTCAGCACAGCAAAATCCACAGCATCTTAAATACTGACACGTGGACAATTAAAAAAAAGATCACAGAAAAGTGAAATGCTTCTATTAACCCTTTAATCACTGCAATTATGAGATATATGTTTGTCTTTGTGAAGATACTTTTAGCACATATACTTATATGCATCTTCTACAGTGTACATTCTATCACCAAACCTGTAGATAATTGTTTTTGTATGTACCTTTATGCACTTACCTTTAAATATTGCATATTGTGAAAATATACCTTGTAAACATTTTACACGTATGCTTCCTTTGTAAGTGTTTCAAACAAAATTAAATATCTGATAAAGGATATTATTAATCGGTTTAACAAAATGGAAAAAAAATGTATTAATTGGGTGAAGTTATCCTCTTACTACAGACTGCAATACCTGCCTCACCCCACCGCACATCACTGCGTCAAACCCTTTTTTGGGATTAAACAAAGAAAGATGGATTTAAAGATATGGACACTTGTCATGACATTTACAATGGATAAATGTCAAGGATGCACACTGCACAACTGAGAAAGACTGTATAACTGAGGTTGATAATAGAGGTACCAAGATCTAGCAATGATAGAAAAATGGATGATGACCAATGTACTCACAAGGTTCCCAGCCATCTGCACAGCAAATTGGCAGCTTCTACAAGGAATCCAACTGCCTCCATATTGCAAATTTAACGCTCTCCAATAGAAAAGCACACAGTTGACAGTCCTACCACAGCAAATTATTGCTAGCACAGTACAGAAGATGGACACATATTAAGAACAGTATAACTATAATTCGGCTGTGGTATGGTGTTTCGGATGGCTGGGTGGGGAAGGTCTGTGGTGTTGCTTGGTGCCACTTTTCTCATGAATACAGAACAATCAGTAATTGTCATGCTAAATGTACATAAACATATGCTAAAATGGACAAATAGAGGTACCTATACATGTCAGGTAATCTGTCAAATGCCAGGTCACGGACAAAGGAGTATTTGTAAGAGGATATTTAATATAGAGATGAGCGGGTTCGGTTCCTCGGAATCCGAACCCGCCCGAACTTCATGTTTTTTTTCACGGGTCCGAGCGACTCGGATCTTCCCGCCTTGCTCGGTTAACCCGAGCGCGCCCGAACGTCATCATGACGCTGTCGGATTCTCGCGAGGCTCGGATTCTATCGCGAGACTCGGATTCTATATAAGGAGCCGCGCGTCGCCGCCATTTTCACTCGTGCATTGAGATTGATAGGGAGAGGACGTGTCTGGCGTCCTCTCCATTAGAATAGAGATAGATTAGATAGAGAGAGAGAGATTGTGCAGAGTCGCAGACAGAGTTAGTTTACCACAGTCAGTGACCAGTGCAGTTGCTAGTTAACTTTTATTTAATATAATATATCCGTTCACTTCTCTCTGCTATATCCGTTCTCTGCCTGAAAAAAAAAACGATACACAGCACAGTCAGTCACACAGTGTGACTCAGTCTGTGTGCACTCAGCTCAGCCCAGTGTGCTGCACAGTCATCAATGTATAAATTAAAAGCTTATAATTAATTGTGGGGGAGACTGGGGAGCACTGCAGGTTGTTAGCAGGAGCCAGGAGTACAATTATATTAATTAACAGTGCACACTTTTGCTGCAGGAGTGGTGACCAGTGCCTGACCACCAGTATAGTATTGTTGTATACTACTAATATCTCTTTAAATATCAACCAGTCTATATTAGCAGCAGACACAGTACAGTGCGGTAGTTCACGGCTGTGGCTACCTCTGTGTCGGCACACGGCAGGCAGTCCGTCCGACCAGAATTGTATTATTTATTATTATATACCTACCACCTAACCGTGGTTTTTTTTTCATTCTTTATACCGTCATAGTGTCATCCTAATTGTTACGAGTATACTACTATCTCTTTATCAACCAGTGTACAGTGCGGTAGTTCACGGCTGTGGCTACCTCTGTGTCGGCACACGGCAGGCAGTCCGTCCGACCAGAATTGTATTATTTATTATTATATACCTACCACCTAACCGTGGTTTTTTTTTTCATTCTTTATACCGTCATAGTGTCATCCTAATTGTTACGAGTATACTACTATCTCTTTATCAACCAGTGTACAGTGCGGTAGTTCACGGCTGTGGCTACCTCTGTGTCGGCACACGGCAGGCAGTCCGTCCGACCAGAATTGTATTATTTATTATTATATACCTACCACCTAACCGTGGTTTTTTTTTTCATTCTTTATACCGTCATAGTGTCATCCTAATTGTTACGAGTATACTACTATCTCTTTATCAACCAGTGTACAGTGCGGTAGTTCACGGCTGTGGCTACCTCTGTGTCGGCACACGGCAGGCAGTCCGTCCGACCAGAATTGTATTATTTATTATTATATACCTACCACCTAACCGTGGTTTTTTTTTCATTCTTTATACCGTCATAGTGTCATCCTAATTGTTACGAGTATACTACTATCTCTTTATCAACCAGTGTACAGTGCGGTAGTTCACGGCTGTGGCTACCTCTGTGTCGGCACACGGCAGGCAGTCCGTCCGACCAGAATTGTATTATTTATTATTATATACCTACCACCTAACCGTGGTTTTTTTTTCATTCTTTATACCGTCATAGTGTCATCCTAATTGTTACGAGTATACTACTATCTCTTTATCAACCAGTGTACAGTGCGGTAGTTCACGGCTGTGGCTACCTCTGTGTCGGCACACGGCAGGCAGTCCGTCCGACCAGAATTGTATTATTTATTATTATATACCTACCACCTAACCGTGGTTTTTTTTTTCATTCTTTATACCGTCATAGTGTCATCCTAATTGTTACGAGTATACTACTATCTCTTTATCAACCAGTGTACAGTGCGGTAGTTCACGGCTGTGGCTACCTCTGTGTCGGCACACAGCAGGCAGTCCGTCCGACCAGAATTGTATTATTTATTATTATATACCTACCACCTAACCGTGGTTTTTTTTTTCATTCTTTATACCGTCATAGTGTCATCCTAATTGTTACGAGTATACTACTATCTCTTTATCAACCAGTGTACAGTGCGGTAGTTCACGGCTGTGGCTACCTCTGTGTCGGCACACGGCAGGCAGTCCGTCCGACCAGAATTGTATTATTTATTATTATATACCTACCACCTAACCGTGGTTTTTTTTTCATTCTTTATACCGTCATAGTGTCATCCTAATTGTTACGAGTATACTACTATCTCTTTATCAACCAGTGTACAGTGCGGTAGTTCACGGCTGTGGCTACCTCTGTGTCGGCACACGGCAGGCAGTCCGTCCGACCAGAATTGTATTATTTATTATTATATACCTACCACCTAACCGTGGTTTTTTTTTCATTCTTTATACCGTCATAGTGTCATCCTAATTGTTACGAGTATACTACTATCTCTTTATCAACCAGTGTACAGTGCGGTAGTTCACGGCTGTGGCTACCTCTGTGTCGGCACACGGCAGGCAGTCCGTCCGACCAGAATTGTATTATTTATTATTATATACCTACCACCTAACCGTGGTTTTTTTTTTCATTCTTTATACCGTCATAGTGTCATCCTAATTGTTACGAGTATACTACTATCTCTTTATCAACCAGTGTACAGTGCGGTAGTTCACGGCTGTGGCTACCTCTGTGTCGGCACACGGCAGGCAGTCCGTCCGACCAGAATTGTATTATTTATTATTATATACCTACCACCTAACCGTGGTTTTTTTTTCATTCTTTATACCGTCATAGTGTCATCCTAATTGTTACGAGTATACTACTATCTCTTTATCAACCAGTGTACAGTGCGGTAGTTCACGGCTGTGGCTACCTCTGTGTCGGCACACGGCAGGCAGTCCGTCTGACCAGAATTGTATTATTTATTATTATATACCTACCACCTAACCGTGGTTTTTTTTTCATTCTTTATACCGTCATAGTGTCATCCTAATTGTTACGAGTATACTACTATCTCTTTATCAACCAGTGTACAGTGCGGTAGTTCACGGCTGTGGCTACCTCTGTGTCGGCACACGGCAGGCAGTCCGTCCGACCAGAATTGTATTATTTATTATTATATACCTACCACCTAACCGTGGTTTTTTTTTTCATTCTTTATACCGTCATAGTGTCATCCTAATTGTTACGAGTATACTACTATCTCTTTATCAACCAGTGTACAGTGCGGTAGTTCACGGCTGTGGCTACCTCTGTGTCGGCACACGGCAGGCAGTCCGTCCGACCAGAATTGTATTATTTATTATTATATACCTACCACCTAACCGTGTTTTTTTTTTTCATTCTTTATACCGTCATAGTGTCATCCTAATTGTTACGAGTATACTACTATCTCTTTATCAACCAGTGTACAGTGCGGTAGTTCACGGCTGTGGCTACCTCTGTGTCGGCAGTCGGCAGGCAGTCCGTCCATCCATAATTGTATTATTATTATAATATATACCACCTAACCGTGGTTTTTTTATACCACCTAACCGTGGCAGTCCGTCCATAATTGTATACTAGTATCCAATCCATCCATCTCCATTGTTTACCTGAGGTGCCTTTTAGTTCTGCCTATAAAATATGGAGAACAAAAAAGTTGAGGTTCCAAAATTAGGGAAAGATCAAGATCCACTTCCACCTCGTGCTGAAGCTGCTGCCACTAGTCATGGCCGAGACGATGAAATGCCAGCAACGTCGTCTGCCAAGGCCGATGCCCAATGTCATAGTACAGAGCATGTCAAATCCAAAACACCAAATATCAGAAAAAAAAGGACTCCAAAACCTAAAATAAAATTGTCGGAGGAGAAGCGTAAACTTGCCAATATGCCATTTACCACACGGAGTGGCAAGGAACGGCTGAGGCCCTGGCCTATGTTCATGGCTAGTGGTTCAGCTTCACATGAGGATGGAAGCACTCAGCCTCTCGCTAGAAAACTGAAAAGACTCAAGCTGGCAAAAGCACCGCAAAGAACTGTGCGTTCTTTGAAATCCCAAATCCACAAGGAGAGTCCAATTGTGTCGTTTGCGATGCCTGACCTTCCCAACACTGGACGTGAAGAGCATGCGCCTTCCACTATTTGCATGCCCCCTGCAGGTGCTGGAAGGAGCACCCGCAGTCCAGTTCCTGATAGTCAGATTGAAGATGTCAGTGTTGAAGTACACCAGGATGAGGAGGATATGGGTGTTGCTGGCGCTGGGGAGGAAATTGACCAGGAGGATTCTGATGGTGAGGTGGTTTGTTTAAGTCAGGCACCCGGGGAGACACCTGTTGTCCGTGGGAGGAATATGGCCGTTGACATGCCAGGTGAAAATACCAAAAAAATCAGCTCTTCGGTGTGGAGGTATTTCACCAGAAATGCGGACAACAGGTGTCAAGCCGTGTGTTCCCTTTGTCAAGCTGTAATAAGTAGGGGTAAGGACGTTAACCACCTCGGAACATCCTCCCTTATACGTCACCTGCAGCGCATTCATAATAAGTCAGTGACAAGTTCAAAAACTTTGGGTGACAGCGGAAGCAGTCCACTGACCAGTAAATCCCTTCCTCTTGTAACCAAGCTCACGCAAACCACCCCACCAACTCCCTCAGTGTCAATTTCCTCCTTCCCCAGGAATGCCAATAGTCCTGCAGGCCATGTCACTGGCAAGTCTGACGAGTCCTTTCCTGCCTGGGATTCCTCCGATGCATCCTTGCGTGTAACGCCTACTGCTGCTGGCGCTGCTGTTGTTGCCGCTGGGAGTCGATGGTCATCCCAGAGGGGAAGTCGTAAGCCCACTTGTACTACTTCCAGTAAGCAATTGACTGTTCAACAGTCCTTTGCGAGGAAGATGAAATATCACAGCAGTCATCCTACTGCAAAGCGGATAACTGAGTCCTTGACAACTATGTTGGTGTTAGACGTGCGTCCGGTATCCGCCGTTAGTTCACAGGGAACTAGACAATTTATTGAGGCAGTGTGCCCCCGTTACCAAATACCATCTAGGTTCCACTTCTCTAGGCAGGCGATACCGAGAATGTACACGGACGTCAGAAAAAGACTCACCAGTGTCCTAAAAAATGCAGTTGTACCCAATGTCCACTTAACCACGGACATGTGGACAAGTGGAGCAGGGCAGGGTCAGGACTATATGACTGTGACAGCCCACTGGGTAGATGTATGGACTCCCGCCGCAAGAACAGCAGCGGCGGCACCAGTAGCAGCATCTCGCAAACGCCAACTCTTTCCTAGGCAGGCTACGCTTTGTATCACCGCTTTCCAGAATACGCACACAGCTGAAAACCTCTTACGGCAACTGAGGAAGATCATCGCGGAATGGCTTACCCCAATTGGACTCTCCTGTGGATTTGTGGCATCGGACAACGCCAGCAATATTGTGTGTGCATTAAATATGGGCAAATTCCAGCACGTCCCATGTTTTGCACATACCTTGAATTTGGTGGTGCAGAATTTTTTAAAAAACGACAGGGGCGTGCAAGAGATGCTGTCGGTGGCCAGAAAAATTGCGGGACACTTCGGCGTACAGGCACCACGTACAGAAGACTGGAGCACCACCAAAAACTACTGAACCTGCCCTGCCATCATCTGAAGCAAGAAGTGGTAACGAGGTGGAATTCAACCCTCTATATGCTTCAGAGGTTGGAGGAGCAGCAAAAGGCCATTCAAGCCTATACAATTGAGCACGATATAGGAGATGGAATGCACCTGTCTCAAGTGCAGTGGAGAATGATTTCAACGTTGTGCAAGGTTCTGATGCCCTTTGAACTTGCCACACGTGAAGTCAGTTCAGACACTGCCAGCCTGAGTCAGGTCATTCCCCTCATCAGGCTTTTGCAGAAGAAGCTGGAGGCATTGAAGAAGGAGCTAACACGGAGCGATTCCGCTAGGCATGTGGGACTTGTGGATGCAGCCCTTAATTCGCTTAACAAGGATTCACGGGTGGTCAATCTGTTGAAATCAGAGCACTACATTTTGGCCACCGTGCTCGATCCTAGATTTAAAGCCTACCTTGGATCTCTCTTTCCGGCAGACACAGGTCTGCTGGGGTTGAAAGACCTGCTGGTGACAAAATTGTCAAGTCAAGCGGAACGCGACCTGTCAACATCTCCTCCTTCACATTCTCCCGCAACTGGGGGTGCGAGGAAAAGGCTCAGAATTCCGAGCCCACCCGCTGGCGGTGATGCAGGGCAGTCTGGAGCGACTGCTGATGCTGACATCTGGTCCGGACTGAAGGACCTGACAACGATTACGGACATGTCGTCTACTGTCACTGCATATGATTCTCTCAACATTGATAGAATGGTGGAGGATTATATGAGTGACCGCATCCAAGTAGGCACGTCACACAGTCCGTACTTATACTGGCAGGAAAAAGAGGCAATTTGGAGGCCCTTGCACAAACTGGCTTTATTCTACCTAAGTTGCCCTCCCACAAGTGTGTACTCCGAAAGAGTGTTTAGTGCCGCCGCTCACCTTGTCAGCAATCGGCGTACGAGGTTACATCCAGAAAATGTGGAGAAGATGATGTTCATTAAAATGAATTATAATCAATTCCTCCGCGGAGACATTGACCAGCAGCAATTGCCTCCACAAAGTACACAGGGAGCTGAGATGGTGGATTCCAGTGGGGACGAATTGATAATCTGTGAGGAGGGGGATGTACACGGTGATATATCGGAGGGTGAAGATGAGGTGGACATCTTGCCTCTGTAGAGCCAGTTTGTGCAAGGAGAGATTAATTGCTTCTTTTTTGGGGGGGGTCCAAACCAACCCGTCATATCAGTCACAGTCGTGTGGCAGACCCTGTCACTGAAATGATGGGTTGGTTAAAGTGTGCATGTCCTGTTTTGTTTATACAACATAAGGGTGGGTGGGAGGGCCCAAGGATAATTCCATCTTGCACCTCTTTTTTCTTTTCTTTTTCTTTGCATCATGTGCTGATTGGGGAGGGTTTTTTGGAAGGGACATCCTGCGTGACACTGCAGTGCCACTCCTAGATGGGCCCGGTGTTTGTGTCGGCCACTAGGGTCGCTAATCTTACTCACACAGTCAGCTACCTCATTGCGCCTCTTTTTTTCTTTGCGTCATGTGCTGTTTGGGGAGGGTTTTTTGGAAGGGACATCCTGCGTGACACTGCAGTGCCACTCCTAGATGTGCCCGGTGTTTGTGTCGGCCACTAGGGTCGCTAATCTTACTCACACAGTCAGCTACCTCATTGCGCCTCTTTTTTTCTTTGCGTCATGTGCTGTTTGGGGAGGGTTTTTTGGAAGGGCCATCCTGCGTGACACTGCAGTGCCACTCCTAGATGGGCCCGGTGTTTGTGTCGGCCACTAGGGTCGCTTATCTTACTCACACAGCGACCTCGGTGCAAATTTTAGGACTAAAAATAATATTGTGAGGTGTGATGTGTTCAGAATAGGCTGAAAATGAGTGTAAATTATGTTTTTTGAGGTTAATAATACTTTGGGATCAAAATTACCCCCAAATTCTATGATTTAAGCTGTTTTTTAGGGTTTTTTGAAAAAAACACCCGAATCCAAAACACACCCGAATCCGACAAAAAAAATTCGGTGAGGTTTTGCCAAAACGCGGTCGAACCCAAAACACGGCCGCGGAACCGAACCCAAAACCAAAACACAAAACCCGAAAAATTTCCGGCGCTCATCTCTAATTTAATATCGACCATTTTAGACATATATATATAATTGCCACAGACTTCATAATTGTACATTATGGCCAAGCAAGTTCATTCATTAATGGAATATGTTAAATGAATAGATAATTAATTGAACCAGTTTGTATGTATACAGGGCCGGTGCTAGGGTGTTCGGCGCCCTCCTGCAAAAAATGAATTTGCGCCCTTCCTCACACACGTAAAAGGGACAGATGCGTGCCTAAGGCACGCACAAATTTTTTTAGGGGCGTGGCTTAATGGGGAAGGGGCATGGCCACAGAATAGTACCAATTCACATTACAACGCAAAATATAGTGTCCATCAGTCACATTACACAGTGTTACTTATACAATAAAATGAATTGCTGAGTTAATAAAGGTCATTTACGACCAAACTGAGCGCTAGTATTTGCACAAATGCTCTGATCCCTTGAGGTGGCAGAGGCGCTATCACCATACTAGTAACTGGATGTATACTGCACTTTCCAATTGCACTTGATAAGCAGATTTCTGCGCACACCTGCACCAATGCAAACACATCATGATGTACCCAACTCTCAATATCGAGTTCAACCGAATGTTAACAGCTAAAGAAGAGGTCCCAAAGTGAGAATAAGTCAGATTTGTTTTTCATTCTTTCCACCATTCTCAGGTGGACGCACAAACCACACAGGTGCGTCCAGGGGCAATGCCTGGATGCAACTTTGTACGACAGCACCTTTTTACACATTACGGCAGACAGCGTCCCCCTTTTTACACATTACGGCAGACAGCGTCCCCTTTTTACACATTACGGCAGACAGAATAGATAGATAGATACACAGAGATAGATAGATAGATAGAGAGACAGACAGAATAGATGATACTTACCATCTCTCCGCGCTGGCACATGCAGTCAGGTTCCTCGTGCTGGCAGATCCCGGGCATGGGAGGAGGAGGAGGGAGGGGTAGGAGGGAGCTGCAACAGTGCGGTGTAATTGGTAGTGGCGCCGCTGCAGCAGTCCCCTCTCCTTCCGCATTGGCTGGCCGCCGCCGCTGTGAATGCTGGGATGAGGGAAGCGCATCCTAGCATTCACAGCAGCACCAGCCAGCCAATGCGGAAGGAGAGGGACAGCTGCAGCGGCGCCACTACCAATTACATAGCGCTGCTGTTGCTCCAGTCCCCCTCCTTCTCCTCCGGGACCTCCCCTGACGCTGCTCCTCTTCTCCTCCGGTGGCGCACACAGCACAGGCGGCTTGTAATGAGTTCATTTGACTCATTACAAGACGCTGACATAGTTGCTGGCCGTTATCCAGCACGGCGCTTCCCTGCATTGCAGACCTTGCTGAGCGGGTAGCGCCGGCCCTGGTACTATCCCTGCCCCCCTTCCACGCATACTACACTGCAGCTGCTACCCTGAACCACACTCCCCACATACTACATCGCTGCTACCCTGCATCCACCTCCCCGCACACATTATTATGAACCCTCACCCCAAGCACACATTAATAGGACACCCCCCCTCCCCCAGCACACATTAGTATGACCCCCCTCCTCAAGCACAGAATAGGGCACCCCTCCCCCTCCCACATTAATAGGATCCCCCCCAAGCACAGATTAATTGGACACCCCTCCCCAAGCGCAGAGTAATAGGACCCCCTTCCACAAGTAGATTAATGACCCCCCTCGCCAAGCATACATTAATAGGACGCCCCCAGCACACAGTAATAGGACTTCCTCACCCTCCACAGCACACAGTAACAGGACTCCCCCCCCCCTCCCCAGCACTTAGTAATAGGACCTCCTCACCCTCCACAGCACACAGTAATAGGACCCCACTCCCAGCACACAGTAATAGGACCCCCCTCCCCCTCCCAGCACACAGTAATACTACTCCCCCTCCTCAGCACACAGTAATAGGACCCCCCCTCCTCAGCACACAGTAATAGGACCCCCCCCTCCTCAGCACACAGTAATAGGACCCCCCCTCCCCAGCACACAGTAATAGGACCCCCCTCCCCCTCCCAGCACACAGTAATAGGACCCCCCTCCCCCTCCCAGCACAGCACACAGTAAAAGGACAGTCTCCCCCCTTTGTTTATCTGCAGCAGCTGCACTAACCTGAGCCACTGCTCCTCGTGTGGCTGGCTGTTAGTGCTGCGCTGCTCCTCTGCTCACGCTGTTTCCTCCTGAGGTCAGTGTGTATCACGTGATGGAGAGGGAGGGGAGAGAGCGGGCATGGTGAAGATTGCTGTGCTGTGTCTTCAGGGAGGAGTGAGCAGGAAGGGGGGAGGGCCCTATTGCAGGAGGAGATCCATCATCCGAGATTAAGATCCTCTGTACGGCCGGCGGCGCAGCAGCATGTTACAGTGAGGCAGGCGCTGCTCGTCAGTATGGTTGCGGAGCAGGGAGAGCGCCTCTATAGCCCAGCGCCTCCCTGCTTTGCAGACCTTGCTGAGCGGGTAGCGCCGGGCCTGTATGTATATGTATATGTATATGTAGATGCATATGTGTTTTAAGATTTCTTTTGTTTACCTTTGGTAAATATGGTCATTGAACGGGAGAGGTGCTTGGAGCAGCATGGAGTAGCAGCGTGCTGGCTGCAGCTCCCAGCTAATATCCTAGCTCACGTGTAGATGCCCTTGTGATCCCTCCATTAAACAAGCAGTGGAACCGACCAGGTGACCTTGTTCTACTAGATTGATGAAGGGGGAGAGAAGGAGTCTCTCTGGCTCTGGCGCGGATGTTGGCGATATCCCTGCCAGGACATGTGTCTGACGAGCACGGATGCATTCTCTCTTGTCCCGCCGGTAACTGCATCCTGGGCGGCCGTGGCTATGAACTTCCCTGCCTGCCGGTAAAGGTGCTCTGGGTGGCAGTGACTGCAAATACTCCTGCCCTACTCACTAATGCACTCCAGGTGGCTGCAGCAGTGACTCTCTCTATCCTGCCCATTATTGTTCTCTGGGCATCCTTGACTGAAATCCCTGCATTGCCTGTGAACCATGCCCGGTGTAGAAGCCCTGAATAGGAGAGGCGTCTGGCTGTGTACACCAATCTCAGCCTTGCACCAGGCAGATACCTGAGGTACATTGTGTGCTGTGTGAACTGTAAAAAAAATAGGGATCGTGGGTGCCAATATGCTTAACCCACCTGAGTAAACCAGAGTCACTGCAATATATCGTGGAAGGTGTGGCAGAGAAGCTGTGACACTGCAGCCGGAATATTAGCCAGTATGCACTTTTGCGTCATTGGGAGCCCTAGATATTAGTAGCTGCAAAACACTCATGAGACTGTATGTATAAATATTGCTGCCTAACTTTGGCTGATACTGTATATTACCTGGAAGACGGCGAGACTGTCAACAGAAAATCATGCAGATGACAGTCCTACCTCAGCAAATTACTGCTAGCACAGTACAGAAGATGGACACATATAAAGAACAGTATAACTATAATTCGGCTGTGGTATGGTGTTTCGGATGGCTGGGTGGGGAAATTCGGCAGTGTTGCTCATTGCCACTTTTCTCATAAATACAGAATCATAAGTAATGGTCATTATAAATGAACATAAACATACGCTAAAATGGACAAACAGATGTACCAAGATCTAGAATTGATAGAAAAATGGATGATGACCAAAACACTCATAAGGTTCCCAGCCCTCTGCACGGCATATTGTATCATATGTTTTCCCTAAATGGTGTATTTTCCTTACAGTAGTAGTTATGTAATGCATTTAATATGTATCTTTTACCTCTTTTTCTACTTTTTTCTTTCTTTCTTTCTTTCTTTCTTTCTTTCTTTCTTTCTTTCTTTCTTTCTTTCTTTCTCTTTTTCTCACACACATACACACACACACACACACACACACACACACACACACACACAGAGAAATACATAACACATCCACCATCATTACCCACCACCAACATTCCATTGGGGGGAGGGTGGCTACTACAAGAGCAGCTATATGAGACACAGTAAATCAGAGACTTAGACCCATCTATCACTAAATGTTGTTCAGCTCAATGGTGTCATTCAAACCACATGGCGTTAATGTTCCTAACTTAGAAATCCAGAAAGCTTCCTACTTACATAATTGTCCATATCTGTCCTCACCCCGGACAGTAACCTTCACTTGTTCAATGGCTTTTACTGTAAGGTTTTTCATTCCACCTTGTTCACAGTTCAGAATATGCCTCAACAGACTATGGGTTTTCAGTTTTTTCAAAATACCCCTTCTATGTTCCAAGAATATAGTGTTCAAATTACGGATTGTGCTCCCCACATATTGGGTTCCGCATCCACACGATATAACAAATATCACATATACGGACTGACAATTCAAAAAACCCTCTATTGGATATACATTTTTATCTGTGAACGAAATTATTGTATTACTCCTGTGATCAACATATAAACAGGTTAAGCAACCATTCCGTCCACATTAACAAAAAAACTTTTGGTCGTGGTTTTAACCAGGTCAGTGTTATTCCTGGATCAGCAGGCTCTCCTATTTTCATCTTTTGCAACATACTAGGAGTTAATTTTTGTTTTAGATTCTTAGATTTCCTGAATGTAACCCTTCTTTTATTCTCCAACAGTGGGCCAGATAATTTGTCATGTTTCAATAGTGACATATTTTTCTCAACATTCCATTTAATCTGATATTCTGCCGAGTTATATTGTGTCACAAAGCATAATGATCCCTCACTTTTGGAACTTTTGATCTTCCTATCCACAACTGATTTATCCTTTAGAAGTACTGATCATTATTTAAATTAAGGTGTTCAGCAAATTTGGTGATTGAATCAAAATCCCAATCCCAAACAAAAAACAAATCATCTATGTATCTGCCATAGAGAAACAGGTTTGCCCTGAAGTTGCTGCCCCAGATGAGGCATTCCTCGAGCAGCTCAATATACAGGTTGGCAAAACTCGGGGCGAACCTGGTTCCCATGTCAGACCCATGTGTTTGTAAAACAAATTGTGTGTCAAATAAAAAACAATTGTGCGTAAGAATAAATCTGATCGCTGCCAAAACAAACTCATGTGAAAAATCTGATTGTGTTACATCCTACTTAAAATAATAATCAGAATCAGAATAAGCTTTATTGGCCAGGTATACTTGTGTTAACTAGGAATTTGTCTTTGGTTTGCTATACAACAACCAAGTAGGTAACAAATAAGCAGGTGGGGGTGGGCAAGTAAAGTTATAAAGATAGGCATACCGTAGGGACACAAGGTAGTTAATCGTATGTCTAGTCAGTTAATGTTCAGGAGTTCAGCAGGCAGACAGCTTGGGGAAAGAAACATTTGAGGCTTCTGGTGGACCTGGCATGGATGGCACTGTAACGCCTGCCTGAAGGAAGCAAGTTAAACATGCTGTGGCTGGGGTGTAGCTGGTCTTTTACTATCTTCGTTGCCCGTTTTTTAGCTCTGGACAGGTATAGGTACTGGACTGAGGGAAGGTCAGCCCCAATGATCTTCTCTGTGGTTCTGACCACCTTTTGGAGCCTGCATCTGTCCCTCGTGCTGGAGGAGCTGTACCACAATCGCGGCGTAGAAGAGGAGCAGAAGCTTCTGTGGGATGTTGAACATCCTTAGTTGCCTGAGGAAGCACAACCTCTGCTGCACTTTTCCAACAGTGGCATAAGCGTTGGACCTCCATTTAAGGTCCTGGGAGATTGTGGTCCCTAGAAACTTGAAGGAGTCCACTAGTGATACCACAATGTCAACAATTGTTAGCAGAGGTGCACTAGCTGCCTTCTTCCTGAAGTCCACTATCATCTCGACAGTTTTGAGGGGGTTGAGTGCAAGGTTGTTGTGGATGCACCACTGGGCCAACTGGTCTACTTCCCGTCTCAAGGCGAATTTGTCTCCGTCCTTGATGAGGCCAATGACTGTGGTGTCATCGGCGAATTTGATGATCTTTACTGACTGCTCCTCTGAGGTGCAGTCATTTGTGTACAGGGAGAAGAGCAGGGGTGAGAGGACACAGCCCTGATGGGCCTCTGTACTAATGGACCACGCTTGAGATGTCAATTCCCCTGCTTTCACCACCTGTGTTCTGTCTGCCAGGAAGTCTACTATTCAGGAACAGTTAGCTTCTGGGACCCCTAGGCAAAGTAATTTGGGGTGGAGGATGCTGGGGACGATTGTATTGAAGGCTGAGCTGAAATCGACAAACAGGACCCTTGAGTAGGTACCGGGAATGTCTAGGTGCTGTAGAATGTAGTGCAGGACCAGGTTGACTGCATCCTTGACACACCGATTCGATC
The DNA here is from genome assembly GCF_028390025.1 of Pseudophryne corroboree. Taxonomy (NCBI): domain Eukaryota; kingdom Metazoa; phylum Chordata; class Amphibia; order Anura; family Myobatrachidae; genus Pseudophryne; species Pseudophryne corroboree. Next base: position 131,298,485 of record NC_086452.1, read on the forward strand.
GATAGACAAACTGTATGGGGTCCAGTTGGGGGCCAGTCACAGTTTTCAGGTGATTCAAAACCAGACGCTAGAACGCTTTTATGACCACAGACATCAGTGCTATTGGCCTGTAGTCATTCAGGTTCATGATAGAGGGTTTCTTGGGGACCAGGACTATAGTAGACCTTTGAGGCATGAAGGGTCTTTCTGTAGCTCCAGCGATTTGTTGAAGATCTTGGTGTAATATGGGGGCGAGCTGACCAGCACATGCTCTAAGGACAGAGGTGACACTCCGTCAGGACCCGGAGCTTTCCTGGGTTTGTCCCTTTTGAACAATGCCTCCACCTTTTCTTGGGTGACTTGCAGTGCCTGGAGTTGGATATCGGTGTTCGGGGCATCGTAGAGGTGACTGTTTGGGTTGCAGGGGACTTCTTTTGTGAACCTACAATAAAAGTGGTTCAGTTCGTCTGCTAGGTCTTGGTGCATGGTGGTGGACTTTGATGTTTTCTTGTAGTTGGTTATGGATTGCATTCCTTTCCATACAGATACAGGGTCTTTGTTGTCAGCTTGTCAGAGAACCGCTTTTTTGCTAGCCTGATTCCTTTAGTCAGAGAGTTCCTAGTTTTGTTGTATAGTGCTCTATCACCACTGCTATAGGCCTCCTCTTTGGCCCAACGAAGTTGCCTGAGCTGAGCATTGAACCAAGGCTTGTTGTTGTTGTAAATGCGGTAAGTCTTGATAGGTACACACATGTCCTCATAGAAGCTGATGTAGGATGTGACAGTGTCTGTCAGGTCATTCAGCTCAGTAGCCGAGGCTTCAAAGTCCCCCATTCCATGCAGTCAAAGCAGGCCTGGAGCTTCATCTTAGCCTCGTTGGTCCATTTCTTAACAGTCTTTATGACAGGCTTAACCGCTCTCAGCTTCTGTGTATAGGTAGGGAGTAGGTGGACGAGGCAGTGGTAAGATAGGCCGAGTGCAGCACGCGGGATAGACTGGTAGGCAGACTTGAAGGTAGTGTAGCAGTGATCAAGGGTGAGCCCTTCCTTAGTGGGACATGTGACTTGTTTGTACTTAGGTAGCTCCTTGCTCAAGTTAGTTCTGTTGAAGTCGCCTAGCACTATAAGCTGAGAGTCTGGGTGTTTTTGTTCTATGTCGGATATGCATATGGCCAGGTGGTGCAGGGCTTCGTTCGTGCAGGCAAGGGTGGGATGTACACTCCCACAAGGACAATTGAGGCAAATTCCCAGGGGGGAATAGAAGGGGTTACAGTTGATACTTAGCATATCCAGGTGAGGGCTCAATGATTTGACTAGGATCATGACATTGGTGCACCATCTGTCATTGATGTAGAAGCAGATGCCACCACCCTTTGTTTTTCCTGAGAGAACATTGGAGTGATCGGCCCTGAAGAGACCGTAGCCCCGCAGAGACATTGGGTTGTCCGCAATATGGTCGTCCAGCCACATCTCCGTAAAGCAGAGGATGGACAACCCTGTAATGCCTGACCCTGCGCTGCGAGGGACAATTCGTTGAACTTGTTTGCCAGTGAGTGCACATTCAAAAGCAGGATGGGAAATGCAGACTGATGCCCTCGCCGCCGCCACCTCACTAGGGCACCTGCACAACAGTCTCTCCTCTGAGCCCAGGTCCTTCTACTTGGGCCAACATGAGGGCCTCCATCATTCTCTTTCCAGGGCTGGCAAACCACCCGCCAGTCGCTGCCTGGGCTGCGGAGGGGTGCAGGTGCTCGGTTATCCACTTCGGCGTCACCAACGTCTGCATCCCTGCCACACAGGGCAGCAAGGTCTGCAAGGGCCGCTGATCTGCCCGCTGATGGGCTCGAACATGGGATAAGCACCGTGGCAGCGCTCCAACTAAGGAGGACTTCCCTGCTATATTGGTCACCAGTGGGGTAGACAAGGGCAGGGGAAAACAAGGGGAAACAGGTATTTTGGCTGAGCTGCGTAGCTCCCAGGCAGTCATATGCACCCCATCTTAGATTATAATCGCTATAATCGTTGTTGCTGTAACCTCTTGCTGTTCCTTAATACAAAGGTTAGAATTGAAACAAGTGATACTGTAAATAAAATAATTTTGCTTTTTCTGTTGCTGATTTAGTCAATTATTCAAGGACAAGAGCAGGCTTGTGGAAAGGTGTTAGAATCCAATTCCTGTTGTGTAGGTGTGAAAGATCTCAGTGTGAGATGCCTTTGAAGTATATTTCTTGTGGGGGTAGTGATAACATGTGTTTTATGGAATGGCTCCTGCAATCTGAATTGAGCAGTGACCCGTCAGTGATTCGGAGCCTGAATATGCTGTATAATAGTTGATTAATGCAAGAAGTCAGTTATTTGTTGCTCAGAGAACAGAGGTGAATGATGTCTAAGTGAGGGGATGGATATAGCCAAATAGGTTGTAGTCCACAGTACCCTGTCTGGGATGTCCAATGCAGAGTACAGTAGATTCCAAACTGAAGGACTTCTCAGAGGAGAGTTGCAGAGGAATCAATCTAGTGTGTATCTCAGCGCAGGAATGCAATCCGTTGGTTTTGATTAGATGTCCGCATAGAGTAGTACAAGTTAAAGGTAAGTTATTTATGATGATTCATAGGTCATTTGTGGTGAATTTAAGCTGTTTTATGGAGATGTTCAGGAGCATGCAAAGAGGGAGATAGCCATCAACTGCAGATAATCCTGTGGAGTGTGGGATATTTATGTACAATGCCTCAACATTGTATGTGAGGAGTTTATATGTACTCTTCCACTCCACGGATTCTATTTTCCATAAGAAATGTGTTGTATCTCTAATATACGATTTCAAAGATATCACGTAACTGCGCATCCACATATCCCAATAGATTTGAGGTCAGTGAATTTATTCCCGAAATAATTGGGCATCCCATGGGACAGTATAGACACTTATGCACCTTAGGCAAGTGGTAATTAATAGGTATTACCGGATATTGATTCTATAGAAACTGCCACAGTTCCTTAGGTATAACATTAAGTTCAACTGCCTCATCCAACATATCTTTCAGCACTAGTTGAAACTTTTCTTAGAGGTTATCAGATATTTTTTTGTAGAACCTGTCATTATTAAGTTGGCGCCATGTTTCATCAAGATAATCTTGTGTGTTTTGTATCTGCCTGTTTGATAATGATGTCTCTATCTCCCATAAGTTTCTTAAGCACCTGTTTCTCCTTATTTGACAAATTGACTCTACTTTTCAATGATCCTGTTTCCTTACAGAGACTCTTGAATTCTTCAAATGTGACTGAGTAAAAACTTTCCACGAAGGGGCCCTGATACTGAAGGGGATAGAAGTTGGAAAGATCCCTAATAGTCTTATACTGTATTGTGTTAACATTAAACAGTTTTTCTGTCTTTACTGTATTATCCTCCTCATTTTCCGCCAAAAGGGCTTCTAAAATTTCTAGTGGAACTTGATCATTTTTGTCCAAAATAATTGGGGTTCCTTCTCTCCCTTTCTTCTGAAGACCATTGAGTTCAAAATATCTCTTCCTACTGATACTCCTTTTCCACTAGCGTAGCATGGGTCGCAGCCGTGTCGCCTGACACGGCTGCGACCCGTGCTACAGCCCCCTGCAGACAGTGCTCACCAACCCGGCAATTGCCGGGTTGGTGACGCGCTAGTGACGCGGCAGGGGTGGCGCTGGGAGATCACATGATCTCCCAGCGCTGCCCTCCCTATGCACTGTGAACGGGAGCTGTGTCGCCTCGACACAGCTCCCGTTCACACTAAACAGCTAGCCGGGTTGAACACGTGTTCAACCCGGCTAGCTACCAGGGTAGGATTCCCGGATCACTTGATCCGGGAATTTGCCGGGGGACCCATTTCCACTAGGGAAAAACACGGGTAAATGCGTGCCCGCGCGCATTTACCCGTGTTTAAAAAAGCTAGTGGAAAAGGGGTATGAGTGTTCTTACAAACTTGTTTAAAACAACAAACAAATCAAATAGATTTGGTATCATAGTAGGAGCAACACTTAGGGAGTCATTCAGAACCGATTGCACGCTGCCTGTTTTTGCAGCCCTGCATTCGGGTCTGAACAACGCATGCATGTGGGCCGCAAAGTGCAGGTGCGTCGGTCGCCGACAACGGCCATCGCCACGGAGCGATGGAACTAACGAAGAAAGCGTTCGCACACTTATTACCAATTAGAGAGATAGAATGGATGATCATCCATTCTACCTCTCTAATTGGTAATAAGTGTGCAGCAAATTAACTCGTACCAGGAGACCCTTAAAAACATAAGGCACCTTACATTGGACATTATTGTAATTGTCACTATTCTAATTATGCATGTGTTTTTCATCTTTTCTGGACATCTACTAAGATTCCAGTTCTAAATATTTTCACCACAGGTGCATCCAGCAAATCCCATGTGAGTAATTACTTTGATATTACTAAATATCTCACATGATTGGTTGTGGAGGTGCCATATATAATTGTGTTTTATATATGTTTGTGTCTTTCAATGTATCATCTATTATTATATATAGTACATAATTAAAAGTTAAGTATTAATATTTTCTAATATTTCAAGCATGCCCCAACACAGAGTCTTTCTTTACCTCTCCCTCCATAAACAATGATACATCTGTAACAGAAAAATTGTATTTGCAGGTATAGATACTGTATTATGCAATCTTCTTTCTGTTTGTTGCAGAATATTTGTGTATTCCAATGTAATATTACACCTATCCTGATATCCAGTACATTATATACAGTGACACATTTTATTTTAACAAATATTGCATTGGGCTGAATTTAGGAGTTATCCATTGCTGATTAATTTCTGCACTTCTAAATTTTAATGGACAGACATTTCCATTAATGTTTCATGCCATGCAATATTGTTGAGATTTCTTTTTTTAGCACATATTATTGATAGGATCACAGAAATAGGATAATAGACAAGACATTCAAAGAAACCTTGGCAGTTAACACTACAGAAAATGTTACAGTGAACCATAACAGCTGCAAGTCGGATCCAATTTTTAAAAATAAAATAGCAAGAAAGAATTCTCTCAGTAACAGTGTGGCAATCCGTTAAAGAGAGCTAATAATAGAGAATGGAAGAAAGAAGAAGAGTTGGAAAAGGAAAGAGAAAAGCAAATAGAAGAGGGAGAGAATAAGTTAGGCAGAAGGAACAGAAAAAAGGAGAGAAAAGCAAAGGGGTGGCTTCCAGGCTCCAAAATTTTGAAGTCATTATCTTTTTTTTATCAGTCAACAAATGGTGAGGAAAAATGTTGGGATGATAGCCAGGGAGACCAAACTTATCAAATAATTTAGAGGAGTTACAAATAACAGCAGTCATATATTTCATTTTGTATACATACCATATTCGGGAAATTAATAAGGGCATAGGTGAAGGAGTTACGGTTTTCCAGTGCACTGCTATTTGGAATGTCATAGCAGAAACTACAAGCTGAAATAGCTTCTTTTGGTGTCCAGTGAGGTTAGGGAGAGTGAACGGGAGCAGAAAATACTGGGGGTCAGGAGAAAAAGAGGTCTCGAATAGGTGCGAGAGCAAGGTAATGATCTCCAACCAAATATGAGAAATTTTCAGGCAGGACCACCAGATGTGCAAGAAAGGTACTACATCTGAACATTCCCTTCAGCACATATCCAACGTATCAGGGAATATGTTCTTTAAACAGGGAGGAACATATATCAATTTATAAACATTTTCTTTGATCTTAACACAGATTGAACTGGAAGCAGCATTATCCCAAATGTCAGCCCAATCTTCAGTATCTATAGTGTGTCCTAGATCCTTTTCCCATGCCAATTTGTGAGGATCCCAAGCCAGGCTATAGTATTCGCTTAGCATGGCATAGATGTTGGAGAAGCTCTTAGTGTTGGAGTGTTTCCATCAAATATATTCAAAAGAAAATAAATTCCTATTAAGGAGAGTTGAGGTGATTGTGGAGTGGAAGTGTCTAATTTGAAGATAGTGAAATATATCCGTGTTTGGAATTGCCGTCCCATCATGAATATCTGCAAACTGAGGAAAGGCAACATCAGTAGTAATGTCTTTAATGTAGGGTATGTTGCCCAAGTACCAATTGGCAAAAGAGGACCTACACATACCAGGGGGAAAGGCCAGATTATGAAATAATTGAATCAATGGTGATGGATGTGGGGCCACATTAAACTGTCTGTTTTTACAGGTCCCATGTAGCTAGCGAGCAATACACTGCAGTTCCTATGAATCCACATTAAAGAGGACATTGTGGCTAGACCCACCAGTCTCAATCTCCACCCAGGCTTTCCCCGCTCCACCCTCATTACAACATTGCACACATTGAGAAAGCTGCTTAGCATAGAAGTATTTTCTGAAGTCTGGGATATCCAGACCACCCCCTCTAAAGGGACGCTGGAGTAATTTACGAGTCAGTGTTAGAGGTTAGAGGCGAGAATGGACAACCCTGTCTGGTACCATTGGCGATCCCATAACTAGTGGATTTAACCCTGTCTGGTACCATTGGCGATCCCATAACTAGTGGATTTAACACCGTTGACCAAAACTTGGCTAATGGGGAGCAGTAAAGTGCTTTGACTCCATCTAAAAATGTATCAGACAATCACATTTTAACAAGAACAGAAAAAGGAAATGACAATAAGATTTGTTCAAAGGCCTTTCCCACACTGAGGGCTAAAAATAAGGGTGGGAAGCTTCCGCTTTAGAATGGAATAAATTAAATCAATGGCTCTTCTAGTATTATCTGATGCCTGGCGTCCCAGAATTAACCCAATCTGATCCTGGTGGATCAAGCCAGGCAACAGGGAAGCCAGGCAATTAGCTAAGATTTTCACATAGATCTTCAGGTCTACATTCAGTAACAAAATTGGCCTATAATTGGAGCATCTGGTGGGGTCTCTATCAGGTTTTGGGATTACCACTATATCAGCCCGGGCATCTCTGGCAGAAAAGAAGCTCCTTCCAGGATATCACTGAATAATGAGGAAAGATGTGGTGCCAGCTCCTTTACAAACAATTTATAATATGTGGCAGTAAATCATGCAGGGCCTGGGGTGGCAGATGGGTTCATAGAATGTATAGCAGCTATTGTATCTTCATTCGAGATCCGTCTGTTAAGTGTATCTTACTGGATGTCTGAAATAGTAGGTAGGGGGTATTGGAAAAGTATGAATATACAGATGGAGCCACGCTAGTCGTGGCTCCGTCTGTGCCTGGACGCACCCACCCATCGACGAGACCATCTCCATCCAGGTGGAGAAGCACCCCTTTTACTAGAATGGGAGAGCATCTCCATGCGAGCGTCTCTGTGTACTCCCGACGTGACTATGCAGAGAGATCACCTAGTCACGCCTGGAGAGCACACCTGCGATGGAGCCTCCTCAGATGAGCATGGCTCCATCTGTTTGCCCTCGACCCCAGCAGAAGATGGAGAGGGAAGATCCAATTATACAGAGAACTATACAAATACCTGAATTCTTCGGTCATCACTTCGGGATCATACATATAAGAATCACATTGCAACGAATATAATTTATCTATTGCACCTAGCACCTGCTTATGACGCAATTTATTGGCCAGCAAGGTGTCAATTTTATCTACTTTATCATAAAAGCGTTGCCAGAGTTTCTGAAGAATTAGCACTACGTGATGAGAAAGGAGGGTATTAAGTTGACCCCGTAAGGATTCTATTTGAGAGAGCAGGGAAGCACTTTGGGATGTTTTATGTTGAGATAATAAGGTGGCAATTTGCGATTCAAGTGACTGGACCAGTAGCGTAGCTTTTTTCCTGATTGCCGATGATTTGGCTAGAAGGGCACCTCATATGATGGCCTTATGAGCCTAACAGAGAACACTAAAGGAGATGTTGGGAGATGCATTTTCTGTGAAGTAGTGGGTTATTGTCAACCTAATTTCAGTTGACGCAGAAGGATGTTGCAAGAGAGAATCATCCAGATGCGATTTATACCTTCTAAGGGGTGAGCAGTTTAAATCTAGAAGGCAATAGACACCTGCATGATCTGTGCATGTCAATGGAGTGATGCCTGTATCAGTAATAAGTGGAATAAGAGTAGAGGAAAATAAGATTTTACTTACCGATAAATCTATTTCTCGTAGTCCGTAGTGGATGCTGGGACTCCGTCAGGACCATGGGGATTAGCGGCTCCGCAGGAGACAGGGCACAAAAAATAAGAATTTACTTACCGATAATTCTATTTCTCGGAGTCCGTAGTGGATGCTGGGGTTCCTGAAAGGACCATGGGGAATAGCGGCTCCGCAGGAGACAGGGCACAAAAAGTAAAGCTTTCCGATCAGGTGGTGTGCACTGGCTCCTCCCCCTATGACCCTCCTCCAGACTCCAGTTAGGTACTGTGCCCGGACGAGCGTACACAATAAGGGAGGAATTTTGAATCCCGGGTAAGACTCATACCAGCCACACCAATCACACTGTACAACCTGTGATCTGAACCCAGTTAACAGTATGATAACAGCGGAGCCTCTGAAAAGATGGCTCACAACAACAATAACCCGATTTAGTTAGCAATAACTATGTACAAGTATTGCAGATAATCCGCACTTGGGATGGGCGCCCAGCATCCACTACGGACTCCGAGAAATAGAATTATCGGTAAGTAAATTCTTATTTTCTCTATCGTCCTTGTGGATGCTGGGGTTCCTGAAAGGACCATGGGGATTATACCAAAGCTCCCAAACGGGCGGGAGAGTGCGGATGACTCTGCAGCACCGAATGAGAGAACTCCAGGTCCTCTTTTGCCAGGGTATCAAATTTGTAGAATTTTACAAACGTGTTCTCCCCCGACCACGTAGCTGCTCGGCAAAGTTGTAATGCCGAGACCCCTCGGGCAGCCGCCCAAGATGAGCCCACCTTCCTTGTGGAATGGGCCTTAACAGATTTAGACTGTGGCAGGCCTGCCACAGAATGTGCAAGTTGAATTGTGCTACCAATCCCACGAGCAATCGACTGCTTAGAAGCAGAAGCACCCAGCATTGTTGGGTGCATACAGGATAAACAGCAAGTCAGATTTCCTGACTCCAGCCAACCTGGAAACTATATTTTCAGGGCCCTGATAACATCCAGCAACTTGGAGTCCTCCAAGTCCCTAGTAGCCGCAGGTACCACAATAAGCTGGTTCAGGTGAAACGCTGACACCACCTTAAGGAGAAACTGGGGACGAGTCCGCAGCTTTGCTCTGTCCGAATGGACAATCAGATATGGCTTTGTGAGATAAAGCCGCCAATTCTGACACTCGCCTGGCCGAGGCCAGGACCAACAGCATGGTCATTTTCCATGTGAGATATATCAAATCCACAGATTTGAGTTGTTTAAACCAATGTGATTTTTTAGGAATCCCAAAACTACGTTGAGATCGCCCAGTGCCACTGGAGACATCAAAGGGGCTGTATATGCAGTACTCCCTTAACAACTTCTGGACTTCAGGAACTGAAGCCAATTTCTTTCTGGAAGAAAATCAACAGGCCGAAATTTGAACCTTAATGGACCCAATTTGAGACCCATAGACACTCCTGTTTGCAGGAAATGTAGAAATTAACCTAGTTGAAATTCTTCCGTGGAGCCTTCCTGGACTCACACCCTGGCACATATTTTCACCTAAGTGGTGATAATGTTGTGCGGTCACCTCCTTCCTGGTTCTGACCAGGGTAGGGATGACCTCTTCCGGAATGCCTCTTTCCCTTAGGATCCGGCGTTCACCCGCCTTGGCGTCAACGCAGCTGCGGCAAGTCCCGGAACAGACACGGTTCTTGCCGAATCAAGACCCTTCTTAGTATCTCTTGAAGTTCCGGGAACCAAGTCCTTCTTGGCCAAACCGGAGCCACGAGTATAGTTCTTACTCCTCTCCTTCCTATCATTTTCAATACATTGGGTATGAAAAGCAGAGGATGGAACACATACACCGACTGGTACACCGACGGTGTTACCAGAGCGTCCCAGCTATTGCCTGAGTGTCTCTTGACCTGGCGCTTCAGGTGGGACGCCATCATAACCACCTTTGGTCTTTCCCAACGGTTTACAATCATGTGGAAACTTCCAGATTAAGTTTCCACTTTTCCGGGTGGAATTCATTTATGCTGAGGAAATCTTCCCAGTTGCCCACTCCCGGAATGAACACTGCTGACAGTGTTATCACATGATTTTCCGCCCAGCGAAGAATCCTTGCTGTCATTGCCCTCCTGCTTCTTGTGTCGCCCCGTCTGATAACGTGGGCGACCGCCATGATGATGTCCTACTGGATCAGCACCGGTTGACTTTGAAGCAGGAGTCTTCCTAGGCTCAGAGCATTGTAAATTGCCCTTAGCTCCAGTATATTCATGTGGAGAGAAGTCTCCAGACTTGACCACACTTCCTTGGAAATTTTTTCCCTGTGTGACTACTCCCCAGCCTCTCAGGCTGGTATCCGTGGTCCCCAGAACACAGTCCTGAATGCTGAGTGTGCTGCCCTCTAAAAGATGAGCACTCTGCAGCCCCCACAGAAGAGACACCCTTGTCCTTGGAGACAGGATTATCCGCTGATGCATCTGAAAATGCGATCCGGACCATTCGTCCAGCAAATCCCCTGAGATCTGCCGAATGGAATCGCTTCGTAAGAAGCCACCATTTTTCCCAGGACTCCTGTGCATTGATGCACTGATACTTGGCCTGGTTTTAGGAGGTTTCTGACTAGGTCGAATAACTCCTTGGCTTTTTCCTCCCGGAGGAACACCTTTTTCTGGACTATGCCCAGAATCATTCCTAGGAACAGCAGACGTATCGTCGGAAAACAGCTGCGATTCTTGGAATATTTAGAATCCAGTCGTGCTGTCGTAGAACTACTTTAGATAGTGCTCTTCCGACCTCCAACTGTTCTCTGGAACTTGCCCTTTTCAGGAAATCGTCCAAGTAAGGGATAATTTAGATGCCTTTTTTCTTTGAAGAAACATCTTTTCGGCCATTACCTTGGTAAAAGGCCCGGGGTGCCGTGGATAATTCAAACGGCATCGTCTGAAACTGATATTGACAGTTCTGTACCACGAACCAGAGGTACCCTTGTTGAGAAGGGCAAATTTGGACATGGAGGTAATCCTTGATGTCCAGGGACACCATATAGTCCCCTTCTTTCCGGTTCGCTATCACTGCTCTGAGTGACTCCATCTCGATTTGAACCTTTTATGTAAGTGTTCAAAGATTTCAGTTTAGACTATGTCTCACCAAGCCGTCTGGCTTCAGTACCACAATATAGTGTGGAAAAATAATACCCTTTTCCTTGTTGTAGGAGGGGTACTTTGATTATCACCTGCTGGATATACAGCTTGTGAATTGTTTCCAATGCTGCCTCCCTGTCGGAGGGAGCCGTTGGTAAAGCAGACTTCAGAAACCTGCGAGGAGAAGATGTCTCGACTCTCCAATCTGTACCCCTGGGATAATACTTGTACTATCTAGGGGTCAACCTGCGAGTGATCCCACTGCGCGCTGAGACTCTTGAGACTACCCCCCCACCTTGAGTCCGCTTGCACGGCCCCAGCGTCATGCTGAGGACTTGGCAGATGCGGTGGAGGGCTTCTTTTCCTGGGAAGGGGCTGCCTGCTGCAGTCTACTTCCCTTACCTCTATGTCTGGGCAGATATGACTGGCCTTTTGCCTGCATGCCCTCATGGGAAAGGAAGGATTGAGGCTGAAAAGACGGTGTCTTTTTCAGCTGAGATGTAACTTGGGGTAAAAAGGTTGGATTTCCCAGCTGTTGCCGTGGTCCCCAGGTCCGATGGACCGACCCCAACTAACTCCTTCCCTTTATACGGCAATACTTCCATGTGCCGTATGGGATCTGTATCACCTGACCACTGTCGTGTCCATGACATCTTCTGGGTGATATGGACAACGTACTTATCTTGATGCCAGAGAGCAAATATCCCTCTGTGCATCTCACGTACATATATATAGAATGCATCCTATTAAATGCTCTATATGAATAAAATATTTTCAGTCAGGGAATCCGACCAAGCCAACCCAGCACTGCATCTCCAGGCTGATGGCGATCGCTGGTCGCAGTATAACCACCGTATGTGTGTATATACTTTTTAGGATATCTTTCCAGCTTCCTATCAGCTGGCTCCTTGAGGGCGGCCGTATCTGGAGACGGTAACGCCACTTGATAAGCGTGTGAGCGCCTTATCACCCTAAGGGGTGTTTCCCAACGCGCCCTAATTTCTGGCGGGAAAGGGTATAACGCCAATATTTGCTATCGGGGTAACCCCACGCATCATCACACACTTCATTTTATTTTATCTGATTCAGGAAAAACTACAGGTAGTTTTTTCACTCCCACATAATACCCTTTTTTGTGGTACTTGTAGTATCAGAAATATGCAACACCTCCTTCATTGCCCTTAACGTGTGGCCCTAATGAGAAATACGTTTGTTTATTCACCGTCGACACTGGATTCAGTGTCCGTGTCTGTGTCTGTGTCGACCGACTGAGGTAAATGGGCGTTTTTAACGCCCCTGACGGTGTTTCTGAGACGCCTGGACCGGTACTAATAGTTTGTCGACCGTCTCACGTCGTCAACCGACCTTGCAGCGTGTTGACATTCTCACGTAATTCCCTAAATAAGCCATCCATTCCGGTGTCGACTCCCTAGAGAGTGACATCACCATTACAGGCAATTTCTCCGCCTCCTCACCAACATCGTCCTCATACATGTCGACACACACGTACCGACACACAGCACACACACCGGGAATGCTCTGACAGAGGACAGGACCCACACTAGCCCTTTGGGGAGACAGAGGGAGAGTTTGCCAGCACACATCAAAACGCTATAATTATATAGGGACAACCTTATATAAGCCTCTGGGGGCTATATGTGAGGTATTTTTCGCCAAAAAAGGTTTTCATTTGCCTCCCAGGGCGCCCCCCTCCCAGCGCCCTGCACCCTCAGTGACTGCCGTGTGAAGTGTGCTGAGAGGAAAATGGCGCACAGCTGCAGTGCTGTGCGCTACCTTTAGAAGACTGCAGGAGTCTTCAGCCGCCGATTCTGGACCTCTTCTTACTTCAGCATCTGCAAGGGGGCCGGCGGCGCGGCTCCGGTGACCATCCAGGCTGTACCTGTGATCGTCCCTCTGGAGCTGATGTCCAGTAGCCAAGAAGCCAATCCATCCTGCACGCAGGTGAGTTCACTCCTTCTCCCCTAAGTCCCTCGTTGCAGTGATCCTGTTGCCAGCAGGACTCACTGTAAAATAAAAAACCTAAGCTAAACTTTCTCTAAGCAGCTCTTTAGGAGAGCCACCTAGATTGCACCCTTCTCGGCCGGGCACAAAAATCTAACTGGAGTCTGGAGGAGGGTCATAGGGGGAGGAGCCAGTGCACACCACCTGATCGGAAAGCTTTACTTTTTGTGCCCTGTCTCCTGCGGAGCCGCTATTCCCCATGGTCCTTTCAGGAACCCCAGCATCCACAAGGACGATAGAGAAATAAAAGCTTTAGGACTAGGTGGTGTGCACTGGCTCCTCCCCCCATGACCCCCCTCCAAGCCTCAGTTAGGACACTGTGCCCGGACGAGCGTACACAATAAGGAAGGATTTTGAATCCCGGGTAAGACTCATACCAGCCACACCAATCACACCGTACAACCTGTGATCTGAACCCAGTTAACAGTATGACAAACGTAGGAGCCTCTGAACAGACGGCTCACAACAATAACAACCCGATTTTATTGTAACAATAACTATGTACAAGTATTGCAGACAATCCGCACTTGGGATGGGCGCCCAGCATCCACTACGGACTACGAGAAATAGATTTATCGGTAAGTAAAATCTTATTTTCTCTGACGTCCTAGTGGATGCTGGGACTCCGTCAGGACCATGGGGATTATACCAAAGCTCCCAAACGGGCGGGAGAGTGCGGATGACTCTGCAGCACCGAATGAGAGAACTCCAGGTCCTCTTTAGCCAGGGTATCAAATTTGTAGAATTTTACAAACGTGTTCTCCCCCGACCACGTAGCTGCTCGGCAGAGTTGTAATGCCGAGACCCCTTGGGCAGCCGCCCAAGATGAGCCCACCTTCCTTGTGGAATGGGCCTTGATAGATTTAGGCTGTGGCAGGCCTGCCACAGAATGTGCAAGTTGAATTGTGCTACAAATCCAACGAGCAATCATCTGCTTAGAAGCAGGAGCACCCAGCTTGTTGGGTGCATACAGTATAAACAGCGAGTCAGATTTTCTGACTCCAGCCGTCCTTGAAATATATATTTTCAATGCCCTGACAACGTCCAGCAACTTGGAATCCTCCAAATCGCTAGTAGCCGCAGGCACCACAATAGGCTGGTTCAGGTGAAACGCTGAAACCACCTTAGGCAGAAACTGAGGACGCGTCCGCAGTTCTGCCCTGTCCGAATGGAAAATCAGATATGGGCTTTTATACGATAAAGCCGCCAATTCTGACACTCTCCTGGCTGAAGCCAGGGCCAGTAGCATGGTTACTTTCCATGTAAGATATTTCAAATCCACCGATTTGAGTGGCTCAAACCAATGGGATTTGAGAAAATCCAAAACTACATTAAGATCCCACGGAGCCACTGGGGGCACAACCGGGGGCTGTATATGTAGTACTCCTTTTACAAAAGTCTGGACTTCAGGAACTGAAGCCAATTCTTTCTGGAAGAAAATCGACAGGGCCGAAATTTGAACCTTAATGGACCCTAATTTGAGGCCCATAGACAATCCTGTTTGCAGGAAATGTAGGAATCGACCCAGTTGAAATTCCTCCATCGGGGCCTTCCTTGCCTCACACCACGCAACATATTTTCTCCAAATGCGGTGATAATGTTGTGCAGTCACCTCCTTCCTGGCTTTTACCAGGGTAGGGATGACCTCTTCCGGAATGCCTTTTTCCCTTAGAATTCGGCGTTCAACCGCCATGCCGTCACACGCAGCCGCGGTAAGTCTTGGAATAGACACGGTCCCTGCTGAAGCAGGTCCCATCTTAGAGGTAGAGGCCACGGATCTTCCGTGAGCATCTCCTGAAGTTCCGGGTACCAAGTTCTTCTTGGCCAATCCGGAGCCACGAGTATCGTTCTTACTCCCCTTTGCTGTATAATTCTCAGTACTTTTGGTATGAGAGGCAGAGGAGGAAACACATACACTGACTGGAACACCCACGGTGTTACCAGAGCGTCCACAGCTATTGCCTGAGGGTCTCTTGACCTGGCGCAATACCTGTCCAGTTTTTTGTTGAGGTGGGACGCCATCATAGCCACCTTTGGTTTTTCCCAACGGTTCACAATCATGTGGAAGACTTCTGGATGAAGTCCCCACTCTCCCGGGTGTAGATCGTGTCTGCTGAGGAAGTCCGCTTCCCAGTTGTCCACTCCCGGAATGAACACTGCTGACAGTGCTATCACATGATCTTCCGCCCAGCGAAGAATCCTTGCAGCTTCTGCCATTGCCCTCCTGCTTCTTGTGCCGCCCTGTCTGTTTACGTGGGCGACTGCCGTGATGTTGTCCGACTGGATCAACACCGGCTGACCCTGAAGCAGGGGTTTTGCCAGGCTTAGAGCATTGTAAATCGCTCTTAGCTCCAGTATATTTATGTGAAGAGACATCTCCAGGCTTGACCACACTCCCTGGAAGTTTCTTCCCTGTGTGACCGCTCCCCAGCCTCTCAGACTGGCATCTGTGGTCACCAGGACCCAGTCCTGTATGCCGAATCTGCGGCCCTCTAACAGATGAGCACTCTGCAACCACCACAGGAGAGACACCCTTGTCCGTGGAGACAAAGTTATCCGCTGATGCATCTGCAGATGCGATCCGGACCATTTGTCCAGCAGATCCCACTGAAAAGTTCGTGCGTGGAATCTGCCGAATGGAATCGCTTCGTAAGAAGCCACCATTTTTCCCAGGACTCTTGTGCATTGATGCACAGACACTTTTCCTGGTTTTAGGAGGTTCCTGACAAGTTCGGATAACTCCCTGGCTTTCTCCTCCGGAAGAAACACCTTTTTCTGAACCGTGTCCAGAATCATTCCCAGGAACAGCAGACGTGTCGTCGGGGTCAATTGAGATTTTGGAAAATTCAGAATCCACCCGTGCTGTTGCAGCACTACTTGGGTTAGTGCTACTACGTCCTCCAGCTGTTCTCTGGACCTTGCCCTTATCAGGAGATCGTCCAAGTAAGGGATAATTAATACGCCTTTTCTTCGCAGAAGAAACATCATTTCGGCCATTACCTTGGTAAAGACCCGAGGTGCCGTGGACAATCCAAACGGCAGCGTCTGAAACTGATAATGACAGTTTTGCACCACGAACCTGAGGTACCCTTGATGTGAAGGGCAAATTGGGACATGCAGGTAAGCATCCTTGATGTCCAGAGACACCATAAAGTCCCCTTCTTGCAGATTCGCTATCACTGCTCTGAGTGACTCCATCTTGAACTTGAATTTTTGTATGTACAGGTTCAAAGATTTCAGATTTAGAATAGGTCTTACCGAGCCGTCCGGCTTCGGTACCACAAATAGTGTGGAATAATACCCCTTTCCCTGTTGTAGGAGGGGTACCTTGACTATCACCTGCTGAGAATACAGCTTGTGAATGGCTTCCAATACCGTCGCCCTGTCTGAGGGAGACGTTGGCAGAGCAGACTTTAGGAACCGGCGAGGGGGAGACTTCTCGAATTCCAACCTGTAACCCTGAGATACTACCTGCAGGATCCAGGGGTCCACCTGTGAGTGAGCCCACTGTGCGCTGAAATTCTTGAGTCGACCCCCCACCGCCCCTGAGTCCGCTTGTAAAGCCCCAACGTCATGCTGAGGGCTTTGCAGAAGCCGGGGAGGGCTTCTGCTCCTGGGAGGGAGCTGCTTGGTGCACTCTCTTACCCTTTCCTTTGCCTCGGGGCAGATATGACTGTCCTTTTGCCCGCTTGTTCTTATAGGAACGAAAGGACTGCGGCTGAAAAGACAGTGTCTTTTTCTGTTGGGAGGGGACCTGAGGTAAAAAAGGTGGATTTCCCGGCTGTTGCCGTGGCCACCAAATCCGATAGACCGACCCCAAATAATTCCTCCCCTTTATACGGCAATACTTCCATATGCCGTTTGGAATCCGCATCACCTGACCACTGTCACGTCCATAAACTTCTTCTGGCAGATATGGACATCGCACTTACTCTCGATGCCAGAGTGCAAATATCCCTCTGAGCATCTTGCATATAAAGAAAAGCATCCTTTAATTGCTCTATAGTCAATAAAATACTGTCCCTATCCAGGGTATCAATATTTTCAGTCAGGGAATCCGACCAAACCACCCCAGCACTGCACATCCATGCTGAGGCGATGGCTGGTCGCAGTATAACACCAGTATGAGTGTATATACTTTTCAGGGTAGTTTCCAGCCTCCTATCAGCTGGATCCTTGAGGGCGGCCGTTTCAGGAGACGGTAACGCCACTTGTTTTGATAAGCGTGTGAGTGCCTTATCCACCCTTGGGGGTGTTTCCCAGCGCGCCCTAACCTCTGGCGGGAAAGGATATAATGCCAATAACTTCTTTGAAATTAGCAGTTTTCTATCGGGGTTAACCCACGCTTCATCACACACTTCATTCAATTCCTCTGATTCAGGAAAAACTACAGGTAGTTTTTTCAGACCCCACATAATACCCCTTTTTGTGGTACTTGCAGTATCAGAGATATGCAAAGCCTCCTTCATTGCCGTGATCATATAACGTGTGGCCCTACTGGAAAATACGTTTGTTTCTTCACCATCGGCACTAGATTCGGTGTCCGTGTCTGGGTCTGTGTCGACCGACTGAGGTAAAGGGCGTTTTACAGCCCCTGACGGTGTCTGAGACGCCTGGACAGGTACTAACTGGTTTGCCGGCCGTCTCATGTCGTCAACTGATTTTTGTAACGTGCTGACATTATCACGTAATTCCATAAACAAAGCCATCCATTCCGGTGTCGACTCCCTAGGGGGTGACATCACCATTACCGGCAATTGCTCCACCTCCACACCAACATCGTCCTCATACATGTCGACACACACGTACCGACACACAGCAGACACACAGGGAATGCTCTTATCGAAGACAGGACCCCACTAGCCCTTTGGGGAGACAGAGGGAGCGTTTGCCAGCACACACCCAAGCGCTATAAATATATAGGAACAACCCTACAGAAGTGTTGTTTCCTTTATAGCAGCTTAATATATCAATATCGCCAAAAAAGTGCCCCCCCTCTCTGTTTTTTTACCCTGTTTCTGTAGTGCAGTGCAGGGGAGAGTCCTGGGAGCCTTCCTCGCAGCGGAGCTGTGCAGGAAAATGGCGCTGTGTGCTGAGGAGATAGGCCCCGCCCCCTATTTCGGCGGGCTCTTCTCCCGGTGTTTGTGAGACCTGGCAGGGGTTAAATACATCCATATAGCCCCAGGGGCTATATGTGATGTATTTTTAGCCAGAACAAGGTATTATCATTGCTGCCCAGGGCGCCCCCCCCCAGCGCCCTGCACCCTCAGTGACCGCTGGTGTGAAGTGTGCTGACAACAATGGCGCGCAGCTGCAGTGCTGTGCGCTACCTCATGAAGACTGAAAAGTCTTCTGCCGCCGGTTTCTGGACCTCTTCACTTTTCGGCATCTGCAAGGGGGTCGGCGGCGCGGCTCCGGGACCGGACTCCATGGCTGGGCCTGTGTTCGATCCCTCTGGAGCTAATGGTGTCCAGTAGCCTAAGAAGCCAATCTATCCTGCACGCAGGTGAGTTCACTTCTTCTCCCCTAAGTCCCTCGTTGCAGTGAGCCTGTTGCCAGCAGGACTCACTGAAAATAAAAAACCTAATAACTTTTTCTAAGCAGCTCTTTAGGAGAGCCACCTAGATTGCACCCTGCTCGGACGGGCACAAAAACCTAACTGGGGCTTGGAGGGGGGTCATGGGGGGAGGAGCCAGTGCACACCACCTAGTCCTAAAGCTTTTATTTTTGTGCCCTGTCTCCTGCGGAGCCGCTAATCCCCATGGTCCTGACGGAGTCCCAGCATCCACTAGGACGTCAGAGAAATAGGAATCATATTGATGCTGGAATAGTGTTGATGTGAGTCAAAATTGGGTAAAGTCTTTAGTGTGAGGATGTTGAAACTGCCAGGTATCACAAAGGCTGAGGCATTTCAAGAAAGCAAAAAGGGGGGCCTTTACTGTATATTCTATTACTAAATATATCAAGAGCTGGTATCATGCTGATGCTTCTAATACTATGCTGGAGGAAGAGTGATGCAGATGCACACTCCTAGCACTAATAACAATGATAGAAAAAATAATAAAGAAAACCCAGTGCCAGATTAAGGTCCACATGGGCCTGGAGCTGAAATTTACAAAGGGCCTAATTGTGCGCCGCCACATGGGGTGTGGCTAGTGGTGTGGGCGGCATGATCAGTGGTGTGGGGGTGTGGCCTTCCTTCAGTCACCTTAATTGCCATATCAACAGTGTAATGTGAAAGTTAACAAACAAAAGGAAACCCCCTGTAAATAGCAGTGCTGCTTATACACATAATGATGCCCACGGTAGGAATGCCCCTTATACACATAATAATTCCCCGTGGCAGCAGTGCCTCTTATACACATAATAAATGTCCGCGGTAGCAGTTCCACTCACATACATATTAACGTCCACAGTATCAATGCCGCTTATACCCATAATGCCCACAAGGTATCAATGCCGCTTATACACATAATAAATGCCCACGGTAGCAGTGCCGTTTATTCCACATACAACTGACGGAAACGCAGTTCCGCCCTGTTCTAACCCACTTTAACCCCTAACAAAAAAAGGTATCAGGAATACCTAGGGAGCACAATAATAAGAATTTACTCACCGGTAATTCTATTTCTCGTAGTCCGTAGTGGATGCTGGGGACTCCGTAAGGACCATGGGGAATAGACGGCTCCGCAGGAGACTGGGCACATCTAAAGAAAGATTTAGGACTATCTGGTGTGCACTGGCTCCTCCCCCTATGACCCTCCTCCAAGCCTCAGTTAGGAACTGTGCCCGGAAGAGCTGACACAATAAGGAAGGATTTTTGAATCCCGGGTAAGACTCATACCAGCCACACCAATCACACCATATAACTCGTGATAGGAACCCCGGTTAACAGTATGATAACAATGGAGCCTCTGAACAGATGGCTCGCAATAACAACCCGATTTTTGTAACAATAACTATTTACAAGTATTGCAGACAATCCGCACTTGGGATGGGCGCCCAGCATCCACTACGGACTACGAGAAATAGAATTACCGGTGAGTAAATTCTTATTTTCTCTGATGTCCTAGTGGATGCTGGGGACTCCGTAAGGACCATGGGGATTATACCAAAGCTCCCAAACGGGCGGGAGAGTGCGGATGACTCTGCAGCACCGAATGAGAGAACTCCAGGTCCTCCTCAGCCATGGTATCAAATTTGTAGAATTTTGCAAACGTGTTTGCCCCTGACCAAGTAGCAGCTCGGCAAAGTTGTAAAGCCGAGACCCCTCGGGCAGCCGCCCAAGATGAGCCCACCTTCCTTGTGGAATGGGCTTTTACTGATTTAGGCTGCGGTAATCCCACCGCAGACTGCGCCAGCTGAATAGTGCTACCAAACCAGCGCGCGATAGACTGCTTAGAAGCAGGAGCACCCAGCTTGTTGGGTGCATACAGGATAAACAGCGAGTCAGTTTTACTGACTCCAGCCGTCCTGGAAACATAATTTTTCAGGGCCCTGACTACGTCCAGTAACTTGGAATCCTCCAAGTCCCTAGTAGAAGCAGGCACCACAATAGGTTGGTTCAAGTGAAAAGCTGATACCACCTTCGGGAGAAACTGAGGACGAGTCCTCAATTCTGCCCTATCCATATGGAAAATCAGATAAGGGATTTTACAGGGCAAAGCCGCCAATTCTGATACACGCCTGGCCGAAGCCAGAGCTAACAGCATAACCACTTTCCACGTGAGATATTTCAAATCTACCGTCTTAAGTGGCTCAAACCAATGTGACTTAAGGAATTCCAAAACCACATTGAGATCCCAAGGTGCCACTGGGGGCACAAAAGGAGGCTGAATATGCAGAACTCCTTTGACAAATGTCTGAACTTCAGGCAGTGAAGCCAGTTCTTTCTGGAAGAAAATCTACAGGGACGAAATCTGGACCTTAATGGACCCCAATTTGAGGCCCAACGTCACACCTGCTTGCAGGAAATGCAGGAATCGACCCAGTTGAAATTCCTCTGTTGGGGCCTTCTTGGCCTCACACCAAGCAACATATTTCCGCCAAAGGCGGTGATGTTTTGCGGTGACATCCTTCCTGGCTTTGATCAGGGTAGGGATGACTTCCTCCGGAATGCCTTTTTCCTTTAGGATCCGGTGTTCAACCGCCATGCCATCAAACGTAGCCGCGGTAAGTCTTGGAACAGACAAGGTCCGTGCTGCAGCAGGTCTTGTCTGAGCGGCAGAGGCCAAGGGTCCTCTGCAAGCATCTCTTGAAGTTCCGGGTACCAAGCTCTTCTTGGCCAATCCCGGAACCACGAGTATAGTTTTCACTCCTCACCTTCTTATTATTCTCAGTACCTTGGGAATGAGAGGCAGAGGAGGAAACACATAAACCGACTGGTACACCCACGGTGTCACTAGAGCGTCCACAGCGATCGCCTGAGGGTCCCTTGACCTGGCGCAATATCTTTTTGTTGAGGCGGGACGCCATCATGTCTACCTGTGGTCTTTCCCAACGGGTTACCAGCATTTGGAAGACTTCTGGATGAAGTCCCCATTTTCCCGGGTGGAGGTCGTGCCTGCTGAGGAAGTCTGCTTCCCAGTTGTCCACTCCCAGAATGAACACTGCTGTCAGTGCTAACACATGATTCTCTGCCCATCGGAGAATCCTTGTGGCTTCTGCCATTGCCCTCCTGATTCTTGTGCCGCCCTGCCTGTTTACATGGGCGACCGCCGTGATGTTGTCTGACTGGATCAGTACGGCTGGTTTTGAAGCAGGGGTATGTTTGGACCACAGTCCTTGGAATTTTACTCCCTGTGTGACTGCACCCCAGCCCCGAAGGCTGGCATCCGTGGTCAAAAGGACCCAGTCCTGTATTCCGAATCTGCGGCCCTCTAGTAGATGGGCCCTCTGCAGCCACCGCCGCAGCGACACCCTGGTTCTTGCCGACCGGGTTATCCGCTGCTGTATCTGGAGATGGGACCCGGACCATTTGTCCAACAGTCCCCACTGGAAAATCCTTGCATGGAACTTTCCGAATGGAATTGCTTCGTATGAAGCTACCATTTTTCCCAGGACTCGTGTGCATTGATGTACCGACACCTGTCCCGGTCTTAGGAGGTTTCTGACTAGAGATGACAACTCCTCGGCTTTTTCCATTGGAAGAAACACTTTTTTCTGGTCTGTTTCCAGAATCATTCCCAGGAACAGAAGACGTGTCGTCGGGACCAGCTGTGACTTTGGAATATTGGCCCTCATTCCGAGTTGATCGGTCGCAAGGCGAATTTAGCAGAGTTACACACGCTAAGCCGCCGCCTACTGGGAGTGAATCTTAGCTTCTTAAAATTGCGACCGATGTATTCGCAATATTGCGATTACTAACTACTTAGCAGTTTCAGAGTAGCTCCAGACTTACTCTTCCAGTGCGATCAGTTCAGTGCTTGTCGTTCCTGGTTGACGTCACAAACACACCCAGCGTTCGGCCAGGCACTCCCACCGTTTCTCCGGCCACTCCTGCGTTTTTTCCGGAAACGGTAGCGTTTTCAGCCACACGCCCCTGAAACGCCGTGTTTCCGCCCAGTAACACCCATTTCCTGTCAATCACATTATGATCGCCGGAGCGATGAAAAAGCCGTGAGTAAAAATACTTTCTTCATAGTAAAGTTACTTGGCGCAGTCGCAGTGCGAACATTGCGCATGCGTACTAAGCGGATTTTCACTGCGATGCGATGAAAAATACCGAGCGAACAACTCGGAATGAGGGCCCTTGAGAATCCAGCCGTGCTGTTGCAGCACTTCCCGAGAAAGTGCTACCCCCTTACCAACTGTTCCTTGGACCTCGCCTTTATCAGGAGATCGTCCAAGTACGGGATAATTAAAACTCCCTTCTTGCGAAGGAGTATCATCATTTCGGTCATTACCCTGGTAAAGACCCTCGGTGCCGTGGATAATCCAAACGGCAGCGTCTGGAACTGATAGTGACAGTCCTGTACCACAACCCTGAGGTACTCCTGGTGAGGAGGGTAAATGGGGACATGCAGGTAAGCATCCTTGATGTCCAGAGAGACCCTGTAATCCCCCTCGTCCAGGTTCGCAATAATCGCCCTCAGCGATTCCATCTTGAACTTGAATCTTTTGTTATATGTGTTCAAGGATTTTAAATTTAAGATGGGTCTCACCGAACCGTCCGGTTTCGGTACCACAAACATTGTGGAAAAGTAACCCTTTTCCTGTTGAAGGAGGGGTACCTTGATAATCACTTGCTGTGAATACAGTTTTTGGATAGTCACCACTACTGCCTCCCTGGCAGAGGGAGTTGCCGGTAAGGCAGATTTTAGGAAACGGTGGGGGTGAGACGTCTCGAATTCCAGCCTGTACCCCTGAGATACTGTTTGAAGAACCCAGGGATCCACCTGTGAGAGAGCCCACTGTGCGTTAAAATTTCTGAGACGGGCCCCCACCGTACCCGGATCCGCCTGAGCAGCCCCAGCGTCATGCTGTGGACTTACCGGACGCAGGGAAGGACTTCTGCTCCTGGGAACTAGCTGTGTGCTGCAGCTTTTTCCCTCTACCTTTTCCTCTTGGCAGAAAAGATGAGCCTCTAGCCCTCTATTTTTCTGGGGCCGAAGGGACTGTACCTGATAATACAGTGCTTTCTTTTGCTGTGGGGTAGCTTGTGGCAAAAGTTTTGATTTCCCAGCCGGAGCTGTGGAAACGAGGTCTGAAAGACCATCCCCTAACAGTTCCACCCCCTTATAGGGCAAACTTCCATGTGCCGTTTTGAATCGGCATCGCACCACATAGCGCTTATTTGTGATGCCAGTCGGCAAATATCCCTCTGTGCATCACGCATGTATAAGACAGCGTCTTTTATATGCTCTATTTTCAGCAAAATATTGTCCCTATCTATAGTATAAATATTATCTGACAGGGAATCTGACCACGCAGCTGCCGCGCTGCACATCCATGCCGAGGCAATAGCAGGTCTCAATATAATGCCCGTGGGTGTGTATATAGCTTTAAGGGTAGTTTTCTGCTTTCTATCAGCAGGTCCTTCAGGGCGGCCGTATCCGGAGACGGTAGTGCCACCTTTTTTAATAAGCGTGTAACCGCTTTATCTACCCTAGGGGGTATTTCCCAACGTGACCTATCCTCTGGCGGAAAAGGGTACGCTGCTCAGAAATTATCAATTTCTTATCGGGGGAAGTCCACGCTTCCTCACACACCTCATATCAATTCCTCAGATGCAGGAAAAACTACTGGTAGTTTTCTCTCACCAAACATAATACCCTTTTTTGTGGTACCTGGGGTATTATCAGAAATGTGTAATACATTTTTTATTGCCTCAATCATGTAACGGGTGGCCCTATTGGAAGGTACACTAGTCTCATCGTCGTCGACACTGGAGTCGGCATCCGTGTCAACATCTGTGTCTGCTATCTGAGGTAGCGGGCGTTTTAGAGCCCCTGATGACATTTGAGACGCTTGGACAGGCACAAGCTAAGCAGCCGGCTGTCCTATGTCGTCAAACCTTTTATGTAAGGAGTTGACACTGTCACGTAATTCCTTCCATAAGTCCATCCACACCGGTGTCGACCCCGCAGGGGGTGACATCCCATTCACAGGCATTTGCTCCGCCTCCACATCATTATCCTCATCATACATGTCGACACAGCAGTACCGACACACAGCACACACACAGGGAATGCTCTGACAGAGGACAGGACCCTACAAAGCCCTTTGGGGAGACAGAGGGAGAGTATGCCAGCATACACCAGAGCGCTATATATCACAGGGATATCACCTATAGAGAGTGTTTTCCCTTATAGCTGCATAATATATTTATACTGCGCCTAATTTGTGCCCCCCCTCTCTTTTTAACCCTTTTCTGTAGTGCAGGACTGCAGGGGAGAGCCAGGGAGCGATCCCTCCAGCGGAGCTGTGAGGGAAAATGGCGCCAGTGTGCTGAGGGAGATGGCTCCGCCCCTTTTTCGGCGGGCTTTCTCCCGCTATTGTAAAAGTTCTGTCAGGGGTTAATAAACACCTCCCGCTATTGTAAAAGTTCTGGCAGGGGTTAATAAACACCTATATAGCCCCTGGGGCTATATATGGTGTCAGTTCGCCAGCCAAGGTGTTAATATTGCTGCTCAGGGCGCCCCCCCCCCCCAGCGCCCTGCACCCATCAGTGACTGCAGTGTGTGGTGTGCATGAGGAGCAATGGCGCACAGCTGCAGTGCTGTGCACTACCTTGGAGAAGACAGAAGTCTTCAGCCGCCGATTTTCCGGACCTTCTTGCTTCTGGCTCTGTAAGGGGGACGGCGGGATGGTGTCCAGTAGCCTAAGAAGCCCAAGCTACCACCACTTAGGTAGGTTCGCTTCTTCTCCCCTTAGTCCCTCGGTGCAGTGAACCTGTTGCCAGCAGGTCTCACTGAAAATAAAAAACCTAACATATACTTTCTTCCTAGGAGCTCAGGAGAGCCCCTAGTGTGCATCCAGCTCAGCCGTGCACAGAAATCTAACTGAGGCTTGGAGGAGGGTCATAGGGGGAGGAGCCAGTGCACACCAGATAGTCCTAAATCTTTCTTTAGATGTGCCCAGTCTCCTGCGGAGCCGTCTATTCCCCATGGTCCTTACGGAGTCCCCAGCATCCACTAGGACGTCAGAGAAAACAAATTTATTAAAAATGAATATTACATACACATTATGCACACTTAATAACAATATCTCATTAAAAATATATTAAATGAACAAATGAACAAGACTCCTTTTATCTTCAAATCATTAAGGTTACCCAATAAGGGTTTATGGACAGAAATCCTTAATCAAGGGTATCCAATCCTAAAAATGTGCCACATAGTTTTAGTTTCAATAGTTGTATTCCATTAAAGTTAGTTGTGCTTATTTATTCCAGCAATGTCAGTCTCTGGAGGGAGGGCGACTGACTGTACGGTTCAAAAAGAGCACGGCGCTATGCGCCACCTCAAAGATGTTAAAGTTATCCCCACAGCATCGTGGGTAAAGTACTTTGGTAGCATTGTGAGTGTGTGCAGCTGCTCGCCTTCTCCATTCCCAATGTTGGTTAATAGCATCTTGGATATACAGTAACTTTGTACAGTAACTACAATCATCAAAGGTGGAGCATAGTGCTGGGACGTTTACATACAGAGCCCTGGTGACCTCCTTTTGTCACATAAAAGTTATTCCGTTACATCATTGCTGTGGGAATGAGTTTTTACATCTAGGAGGTGGAGCATAGCGCCGTGCTCATTTTTGGGTAAATGTATGATCTGGCAATATGGGGGAGAAGCGGTATCAGCGCTCATGATGTGCGCTATACCACTACTCCCCCATGTATGATGGCTGCCGTGCGGCTATCTAAAAGATAGCAGGCAGATATGCGCGGGCAATGTATGAACGGTCAGCATCGCTGACCATTCCGACACCTGCAGCTGTCGATTTGGACAGCTGCAGGTGGCGATGCCCATACACTAAGCAGGGACAGAGCTGTCTCTGCCTGTGGCGGGTGCCGGCTCCGGACTGCGCTGCGGTTCTCACCTGAGTAGCGAGTTCTGCGCATGCGCAGAGGAGCTGGCCGGGTAGGAGACACAGCGCGTCAGCACTGAGCTGACGCGCTGTGTGCTCAGGGGAACATCACCGGAGGGGGGAGCGCTTCGGCAAACAAGATGTTAATACATCTTGTTGATGTCCCTTCCTGCTTCGCCTCGGTAATGAGGCGACACAGGAAGTGTTATAGCGGCATGACGTGTGCAGCTATAATACATTTACCTATTTGAACCGTACAGTCAGACGCCCCCCCCCCCCCCCCCCCCACCCCTCCCTCCAGAGACTGATATTGCTGAAATACATAAACACAACTAACTTTATCAGAATACAACTGTTGAAACTAAAATTCTATATGGCACTTTTTAGGATTGGATACCATCGATTAAGGATTTCTGTCCATAAACCCTTATTGGGTAACCTTAATGATTAGAAATAAGTAGTAGAAGTCTAGTTCATTTAATATATTTTTAATGACATGCAGTATTGTTATTATGTATGCATAATGTGTATGTACAGTAATATTAATTTTTAATAAATATGTTATGGCACGCCCTAGGTACCTAGGTATTTCTATTGCCTTTTTTGTTGTTACTTATCCCTGGCATCACAGTACTGCAGCATTACATGAGAATTCTACATATAATAATATAGCGATTGCTCAAACAGTTTTGGTGCCTTGATAAGCGCCAGGTATTAATTTGTTGTTTCACTTTTATCCCTGCCTACCACCACATACACACACATAGTACACACAACAAACACGCACCACCACATATACACACACACACAGTACACACACATAAACTACACCTAGTACACACACACGCACCACCATATATACACACACACACAGTACACACTACCACATATATACATGCACAGTACACACACACACACACACACACACACCACTGCCACATATACACACAAACACTACACACACCACCGCTACATATACACACGCATACTGTACACACACCCCCACAACCATATATACACAAACACACACAGTACACACTACACACACACCACCACATATAGACAAAGTACACACACACCTACAGTACACACCCACACCACTGCATATACACACTCACATTACACACACATACAGTACATACACAGTACACACACCTACAGTACACACTACAACATATACACACACACAGTACACACACCACCACATATGCACACGTAGCGCACACTACACACACATAAAGCACCCACCCACAACCATATATACACCTACACACACATACACCACCACATATAGACACAGTACACACACCACGACATATACAAACGCACAGTACACACACCACCAGATATGCACATGCAGCGCACACTACACACATAAAGCACACACTCACCCACAACCATATATGCGCACACACACACACACACACACATATACCACCACATATAGACACAGTACACACACATACAGTACACACACCACCACTGCATATACACACGCACAGTATACACTACATACACATACAGTACACAAACACATCACTACACACAGTACACACACCACCACATATATATATATACACACACACACCACTGCATTTACACATGCACAGTACACACTACATAAACATACAGTACACGCACACACACCACCACATATACACACAGACAGTACACACACATCACCACATAGTGCACACTACACACATACACTACACACAGTACACACTACACAGACATACAGTACACACAAACACACATACAGTACACACCATCACATGTACATACATACACACCACTACATGCACACAAACACTACACACACAGTACACAAAGCAATCAATGCTACTTATCCAGAAGCCATTGTACAACTTACAATTACCAGGCTTCATGCAGCAGCAGCAGCAGCTCCTCGGCTCGTGTAGTCTGAGGGGGCGGAGCTTGTGCGTGACAGGATCAGTCAGGACCCCGGAGAAGAAGAGACTGGGGGAGAGATGCGGCTACCACACTGCCTGCACCGTTCTGTGATTCTTGGTGAGAGTGCTGGCATCGGGGCATGGGAGAGAGGACAGTCGCTGACAGTCTGTGACAGGAAAAAGTTATTTTCCTGTCATGGCTGTCAGTCTCCTGTGGGCCTGTTTGCAGTGGGGGGCCTGGAGCTGCAGCTCCATCCGCCCCATTGTTAATCCGGCCCTGAGAAAACCCTCACAATTAACATGGAGTATAAGTGAAGTTCTTAGCACACATTTGCCCAAATATGTGGGCCCATGTATCGCGACCAGGTGACTTCATCACATGGGTCCCTAACACTCCTAATACTATCGCATTATTTAAATTTAACCAGGACTTAGCTCTAAATAGTACCCTTATCAATGTGTGAACTGAAATGCAGGAACCCATCTAATTAAAACACCTGAGTGTAAATGGGAGGGGTGCCATCACCAGAGGAAGGAAGCCATGCCTTCCAGTGCACAATATATACACAAATATAGAGGAATAAGCGGGGTAATGGACTGCACACCCTATTACTAAAGATATCAAGAGGTGCTCATGAGAGGCTCCTAATACTATGCTGGAGGAAGAGAGATGCAGATGCACACTCTTAGCACTAAGAACACTGATAGTAAAAATTATTTAAATAAACCCTTAAAATTAACATGGAGTATACTTGAAGTTCTTTGCGCAAATATGTGTGACCATGTACCAAAACCAGGTGACTTCATCACATGGGTCCCTAACACTCAAGGAAGCAACAAGGGTATGAAAGGCCCTAGGGAGGGACATCGTAGAAGTGTGTAGAGGAGGACTAGTTCTGTCTAACAATGGGTCAAAGATTGTATTAAAATTAGAGATGAGCGGGTTCGGTTTCTCTGAATCCGAACCCGCCAGAACTTCATGTTTTTTTTCACGAGTCCGAGCGACTCGGATCTTCCCGCCTTGCTCGGTTAACCCGAGCGCGCCCGAACGTCATCATGACGCTGTCGGATTCTCGCGAGGCTCGGATTCTATCGCGAGACTCGGATTCTATATAAGGAGCCGCGCGTCGCCGCCATTTTCACACGTGCATTGAGATTGATAGGGAGAGGACGTGGCTGGCGTCCTCTCCGTTTAGACACTTGATTTACTAATTTTGGGGAGCATTAGGAGTACTCAGTAGTGTACAGTGCAGAGTTTTGCTGATAGTGACCAGTGACCACCACTTTTATTTATAATCCGTTCTCTGCCTGAAAAAAGCGATACACAGCACACAGTGACTCAGTCACATACATACCATATCTGTGTGCACTGCTCAGGCTCAGGCCAGTGTGCTGCATCATCTATATATATTATATATCTCTCTGACTGCTCAGCTCACACAGCTTATAATTGTGGGGGAGACTGGGGAGCACTACTGCAGTGCCAGTTATAGGTTATAGCAGGAGCCAGGAGTACATAATATTATATTAAAATTAAACAGTGCACACTTTTGCTGCAGGAGTGCCACTGCCAGTGTGACTAGTGACCAGTGACCTGACCACCAGTATATAATATTAGTAGTATACTATCTCTTTATCAACCAGTCTATATTAGCAGCAGACACAGTACAGTGCGGTAGTTCACGGCTGTGGCTACCTCTGTGTCGGCACTCGGCAGCCCGTCCATAATTGTATATACCAGTGACCTAACCGTGGTTTTTTTTTCTTTCTTTATACATACATACTAGTTACGAGTATACTATCTCTTTATCAACCAGTCTATATATTAGCAGCAGACACAGTACAGTGCGGTAGTTCACGGCTGTGGCTACCTCTGTGTCGGCACTCGGCAGCCCGTCCATAATTGTATATACCAGTGACCTAACCGTGGTTTTTTTTTCTTTCTTTATACATACATACTAGTTACGAGTATACTATCTCTTTATCAACCAGTCTATATATTAGCAGCAGACACAGTACAGTGCGGTAGTTCACGGCTGTGGCTACCTCTGTGTCGGCACTCGGCAGCCCGTCCATAATTGTATATACCACCTAACTGTGGTTTTTTTTTCTTTCTTTATACATACATACTAGTTACGAGTATACTATCTCTTTATCAACCAGTCTATATATTAGCAGCAGACACAGTACAGTGCGGTAGTTCACGGCTGTGGCTACCTCTGTGTCGGCACTCCGCAGCCCGTCCATAATTGTATATACCAGTGACCTAACCGTGGTTTTTTTTTCTTTCTTTATACATACATACTAGTTACGAGTATACTATCTCTTTATCAACCAGTCTATATATTAGCAGCAGACACAGTACAGTGCGGTAGTTCACGGCTGTGGCTACCTCTGTGTCGGCACTCGGCAGCCCGTCCATAATTGTATATACCACCTAACCGTGGTTTTTTTTTCTTTCTTTATACATACATACTAGTTACGAGTATACTATCTCTTTATCAACCAGTCTATATATTAGCAGCAGACACAGTACAGTGCGGTAGTTCACGGCTGTGGCTACCTCTGTGTCGGCACTCGGCAGCCCGTCCATAATTGTATATACCAGTGACCTAACCGTGGTTTTTTTTTTTTTCTTTATACATACATACTAGTTACGAGTATACTATCTCTTTATCAACCAGTCTATATATTAGCAGCAGACACAGTACAGTGCGGTAGTTCACGGCTGTGGCTACCTCTGTGTCGGCACTCGGCAGCCCGTCCATAATTGTATATACCAGTGACCTAACCGTGGTTTTTTTTTCTTTCTTTATACATACATACTAGTTACGAGTATACTATCTCTTTATCAACCAGTCTATATATTAGCAGCAGACACAGTACAGTGCGGTAGTTCACGGCTGTGGCTACCTCTGTGTCGGCACTCGGCAGCCCGTCCATAATTGTATATACCAGTGACCTAACCGTGGTTTTTTTTTCTTTCTTTATACATACATACTAGTTACGAGTATACTATCTCTTTATCAACCAGTCTATATATTAGCAGCAGACACAGTACAGTGCGGTAGTTCACGGCTGTGGCTACCTCTGTGTCGGCACTCGGCAGCCCGTCCATAATTGTATATACCAGTGACCTAACCGTGGTTTTTTTTTCTTTCTTTATACATACATACTAGTTACGAGTATACTATCTCTTTATCAACCAGTCTATATATTAGCAGCAGACACAGTACAGTGCGGTAGTTCACGGCTGTGGCTACCTCTGTGTCGGCACTCGGCAGCCCGTCCATAATTGTATATACCAGTGACCTAACCGTGGTTTTTTTTTCTTTCTTTATACATACATACTAGTTACGAGTATACTATCTCTTTATCAACCAGTCTATATATTAGCAGCAGACACAGTACAGTGCGGTAGTTCACGGCTGTGGCTACCTCTGTGTCGGCACTCGGCAGCCCGTCCATAATTGTATATACCACCTAACCGTGGTTTTTTTTTCTTTCTTTATACATACATACTAGTTACGAGTATACTATCTCTTTATCAACCAGTCTATATATTAGCAGCAGGCACAGTACAGTGCGGTAGTTCACGGCTGTGGCTACCTCTGTGTCGGCACTCGGCAGCCCGTCCATAATTGTATATACCAGTGACATAACCGTGGTTTTTTTTTCTTTCTTTATACATACATACTAGTTACGAGTATACTATCTCTTTATCAACCAGTCTATATATTAGCAGCAGACACAGTACAGTGCGGTAGTTCACGGCTGTGGCTACCTCTGTGTCGGCACTCGGCAGCCCGTCCATAATTGTATATACCAGTGACCTAACCGTGGTTTTTTTTTCTTTCTTTATACATACATACTAGTTACGAGTATACTATCTCTTTATCAACCAGTCTATATATTAGCAGCAGACACAGTACAGTGCGGTAGTTCACGGCTGTGGCTACCTCTGTGTCGGCACTCGGCAGCCCGTCCATAATTGTATATACCAGTGACCTAACCGTGGTTTTTTTTTCTTTCTTTATACATACATACTAGTTACGAGTATACTATCTCTTTATCAACCAGTCTATATATTAGCAGCAGACACAGTACAGTGCGGTAGTTCACGGCTGTGGCTACCTCTGTGTCGGCACTCGGCAGCCCGTCCATAATTGTATATACCACCTAACTGTGGTTTTTTTTTCTTTCTTTATACATACATACTAGTTACGAGTATACTATCTCTTTATCAACCAGTCTATATATTAGCAGCAGACACAGTACAGTGCGGTAGTTCACGGCTGTGGCTACCTCTGTGTCGGCACTCCGCAGCCCGTCCATAATTGTATATACCAGTGACCTAACCGTGGTTTTTTTTTCTTTCTTTATACATACATACTAGTTACGAGTATACTATCTCTTTATCAACCAGTCTATATATTAGCAGCAGACACAGTACAGTGCGGTAGTTCACGGCTGTGGCTACCTCTGTGTCGGCACTCGGCAGCCCGTCCATAATTGTATATACCAGTGACCTAACCGTGGTTTTTTTTTCTTTCTTTATACATACATACTAGTTACGAGTATACTATCTCTTTATCAACCAGTCTATATATTAGCAGCAGACACAGTACAGTGCGGTAGTTCACGGCTGTGGCTACCTCTGTGTCGGCACTCGGCAGCCCGTCCATAATTGTATATACCAGTGACCTAACCGTGGTTTTTTTTTCTTTCTTTATACATACATACTAGTTACGAGTATACTATCTCTTTATCAACCAGTCTATATATTAGCAGCAGACACAGTACAGTGCGGTAGTTCACGGCTGTGGCTACCTCTGTGTCGGCACTCGGCAGCCCGTCCATAATTGTATATACCAGTGACCTAACCGTGGTTTTTTTTTCTTTCTTTATACATACATACTAGTTACGAGTATACTATCTCTTTATCAACCAGTCTATATATTAGCAGCAGACACAGTACAGTGCGGTAGTTCACGGCTGTGGCTACCTCTGTGTCGGCACTCGGCAGCCCGTCCATAATTGTATATACCAGTGACCTAACCGTGTTTTTTTTTTCTTTCTTTATACATACATACTAGTTACGAGTATACTATCTCTTTATCAACCAGTCTATATATTAGCAGCAGACACAGTACAGTGCGGTAGTTCACGGCTGTGGCTACCTCTGTGTCGGCACTCGGCAGCCCGTCCATAATTGTATATACCACCTAACCGTGGTTTTTTTTTCTTTCTTTATACATACATACTAGTTACGAGTATACTATCTCTTTATCAACCAGTCTATATATTAGCAGCAGACACAGTACAGTGCGGTAGTTCACGGCTGTGGCTACCTCTGTGTCGGCACTCGGCAGCCCGTCCATAATTGTATATACCAGTGACCTAACCGTGGTTTTTTTTTCTTTCTTTATACATACATACTAGTTACGAGTATACTATCTCTTTATCAACCAGTCTATATATTAGCAGCAGACACAGTACAGTGCGGTAGTTCACGGCTGTGGCTACCTCTGTGTCGGCACTCGGCAGCCCGTCCATAATTGTATATACCAGTGACCTAACCGTGGTTTTTTTTTCTTTCTTTATACATACATACTAGTTACGAGTATACTATCTCTTTATCAACCAGTCTATATATTAGCAGCAGACACAGTACAGTGCGGTAGTTCACGGCTGTGGCTACCTCTGTGTCGGCACTCGGCAGCCCGTCCATAATTGTATATACCAGTGACCTAACCGTGGTTTTTTTTTCTTTCTTTATACATACATACTAGTTACGAGTATACTATCTCTTTATCAATCAGTCTATATATTAGCAGCAGACACAGTACAGTGCGGTAGTTCACGGCTGTGGCTACCTCTGTGTCGGCACTCGGCAGCCCGTCCATAATTGTATATACCAGTGACCTAACCGTGGTTTTTTTTTCTTTCTTTATACATACATACTAGTTACGAGTATACTATCTCTTTATCAACCAGTCTATATATTAGCAGCAGACACAGTACAGTGCGGTAGTTCACGGCTGTGGCTACCTCTGTGTCGGCACTCGG